>NW_027070001.1:344946-517012 GCF_002906115.3 Quercus suber
AATGGTGTGGAAATGGAGAGGGAAGGGTTGAGGAGATACCACAAGCAATTGTATAGAGAAAGGTGGGGATGACAATCTCTAATTCCAAATGTGTTTGGCTAGGGTTTTCTCTCTGAAGCATTCCTCAACATTTGTGGGTAATGAGGGTTTATATAGGATAGGTGTAAAATGTGTGAGTCAGTCAGTACAGGCTGGCAGAACAGCATGTCTCGCGGGTGTTTCGCGGGAAGGCCTTACCCGCGAGATACTCGCGAGAGACAGCTGTCTCCACCTGTCCTGACTATTCGCATTCCAGCATGTGCAAGGCACATGCTTCACTTCGCGGGGAGCTAAGTCGCGACATACCCGCGAGATTCCTTCAGCTTCCAAATTGCTTGAGTCTTAACACACTCTTTATCACACACCCTTTACATCAATTCCCACAACAAATACAGGGTATAAACAATTGATAGTAATTACAATCAAATTTGGCACGGAATAAAAGCCAACAAAATACATAGTTGTAAATCACAACTTTACATAAAGAATAACAAATCCATAAAAAGTGAGAAATATCTATTCTTTTATGCCATGTAAAAGCTCAATATATATATATATATATATAAATTTCCAAAACCCATCAAATGGATTCTTTGTGTCCAGTCTATTCTATTTAGAGTCATATGTATTCTCTGTTATTTTTGGTCTTCTTCTATCTTTTTCAGTTCTCTTAACTTGGATAAACTCTTTTTTGTTGGTGCACTGACTACTCTCCTTTGCACATGACTGAATGATTTTAACTGGCCCTTCCTCATCCTTTCATCAATAAAGGCTACTTCTATCTTTATGGAAATTTTTTAATATCCACTTATCCATCTTAACATTCTCATTTTAACTACACTCATTTACGAATCCTATCATTAATTGCCATTCCATAAATAAATAAAACTCTCTTTCTCTCTCTCTCGTAACATTTGTAATTATTGATTGCAATGATTTAATGAGAAATTATTGAATACTCTTGAAGTACAATAAATGCGTACTTCCCCTCTTTCACGTGAATTATGAGTCCCACCATAAATTTAATTAGTGAGACCCACAATTATGTGAGAAGGGAGAATACACATTTATGATACTCCGGGAGTACCCAATAATTACCCATTACAAGTGAGCTGACATGACTGATAAAATAGAGTAATTTTTGGCATAACCATTATTGATGTCATAACTTTTTGTACAACCTATTCCAGTGATAAATAGCTAATAGGACCAAAAAATTTCTTGTCTACTGATTTGTTTTCAGAGTGGTAGTACTTGTGCTTATTTTTCCAATTTCTACTGCGTATATGAATTGAGGATTTTTAACTATGAGTATTGTCAAAATTATATTTCGTAATAGAAATTTTTATAATATTCAAACAAACTCTTCGGTTTTGTATATTAAAAAGGTACATTTCAATGAAATTTAGTACAACATTAATCATAAATTTGGTTCAAATTTTCAAAGATTGTCAAATTTCATTTTAATAGATGGTATATGATAGAGTTGAAAACTTGAAATATATTTAAAAAAATATATTTTATATTTTAGTTTATTTATATATTTTATTATTACTGAAAAGATACTAGTTTCATTAGTCATGTATTAATTTTGTTTTAAAATTTAGTATATTTCTTACCTCGAATGATTTTTTAATCCCAAAGATTAAATTCTAGTCAATTCTTTTTTTTTTTTTTTCAAAAGTATATTATGAAGGAAAAATTAATACATGCTTTAAGGGTATTGATTTAACAATTATTTTTAGAAGTTTTTTATAGAAAAGAAAATAATAACTAACTTATTTGTCAACTTTTTATATTTTTCATAAAAATAAAATTAAAACTTTTCTAAAATATCTATTAACAAATATCCTAAAGATACCCATTAACAGGACCCATCAATATGCTTCAGAGAGAAAACCCTAGCCAAACACATTTGGAATTAGAGATTGTCATCCCCACCTTTCTCTATACAATTGCTTGTGGTATCTCCTCAACCCTTCCCTCTCCATTTCCACACCATTTAGAGGTTGATAGCCCAAACACTTACCACACCCTTTAAGAGTGTTGAGTGACGTTTTGGTGCTGCTGGGAAGCATTGGAAGAAGCCTGGAATGGCAGATGCAACATGGAGCTTGTTGCGGGATCCGGAGAACTAAGACAAGACACGGTTCCGAGAAGCCTTGTTGGAGTAGGAGCTTGGAAGGCTTAGGTACATCGGGTAGATTAGGCTTGGAGGGTCTCTTGCTTACTTATGTATCCCAACTGATTGTCTAGTGGATCGATTTCCACTTGGAGGGCGGCAGAGAGGTTTTTCGCCGAGTTCTTCGGTTTCCTCTTCGAGAACACGTCTCGGTGTTTTTTGTGTTTGCATCCTTCTTCCCTACTCTTGTTTAATTTCATTATCACTGCTGTGTTGCTTTAATTATGAATTAGAGTAGTTTCTTGTTTATACGCTTGTGTTTACACTATTCCGCACTTGTATTAAGTTAGTATAAAATCAACCAAGCCGTAATTTTAATTTGGGGGTCTAAACAGCTCTTGTGTTTTTCAACATGTTTTCGAGCTTTCACTTTAAAAATAACTATTCAATTCTTCTTAAAAAGTAAAAAGGGAAAAATTGTTCACTATTGTTAACGTGTATAATATTGTGGGCTTTAGGCCCAATTATGTTACTTATATAGCACACATAATTACTTGTACTGCACACATATGCCTTCTATATAAAGGCACCTATGTACATTCTTTCTTCAAGAAATATAATACAATAGCATTCAGTATTTCTAACATGGTATCAGAGCCACTGCTCTGACCTTTCTATTAGCAGTCTTGTCTCTCTTGGTGTTACTCCACCCTTATCGCTTTTGCCATCACAACAGCCGCTGCAACCACTCACCGTTGAACCTCCGACGTCTCTCAACCGTTGTCCTTGGGTTCCGGACTTGCAGCCGCCGTTGTTGAGAAGTCCCGCACCACACAGACCACTGCAATCACCGTCTCCGCCGTGCATCTTGCTCCAATAACTTTTTTGCAAGTACCACAGTGATTGTCTCGCCTCAATCTACTCAATCATGGAAGTTTCGCAAGCATTAGAGCCTGCACGCACCTTCACACGCTGCCTGAAGAAGCCGCGCTTCAATCACGCGCCTCCCCCAGGTCTTACTGACGTCATCAGTGACGTCATACTGCCACGTCACCTAGGGCTGACGTCATTATCCACTCATCTGCTGACGTCACCCACCATAGCTGACGTCATCGTTGACCAACTGTTGACCAGACCATTGACTTTGACCGTTGACAAGGGTTAACTTTGACTGTTGACTTTTCTACAAGGTTGACTTTTTACAGTCCAGGTTCTCCTTACCTAGTTTTTCGCGTAGATTTCATTTTTGCAGTCTGTTTTTGCATATTATGTCTCTAAATGGATAAAAATGATATTTTTCTTCCTCGCCCCATCAATACTATGTTAGAGGGGAATAAAAATTACTTATCTTGGTCTCAAGCTATACACAATTTTCTTAAGGGTCACATGCTCTGACATTATTGTACTGGTGCAATTACTATTCCTGTTAAAAGGGCAAGTGAACAAGATGCTATCTTCCTCAGTCACATGATTGAATGGGATAGTCACAACCATATGATCCTCACATGGATTCGGAACACTTTCATTCCTTCCATCTCCAATATGTTGGACAACTTTGATGACGCAAAATCAGTATGGGATATGTTGCCCAAAAGGTACTCCACTACTCACGGATCCGTGAAATATCAGTTAGTGGTTAAATTGCATCAACTTCGACAAGAACCAAGGCAATCCATCAATGACTACTATAATCAGCTTCGCTTCATTTGGGACCAAATTGACATTTCTGATCCAATTTAGGCATACTCAAAGGATGCTCAGCAATATACTACAGTTAGAGATGAATTTCGTCTCTATGAATTTCTGATGCCACTTCACAAGGACTTTGAGCCGATCTGAGGTTAGCTTCTTAATCGCAGTCCTCCTCCCTCTCTTGATATTGCTGTAAATGAGTTGGTTAGAGAAGAAGCTCGTCTTGCAACCCTTCAAGCCTAGAATATGTTCAATGTTTTGGCTATTACTCCTCTCATTGAGCAACCTCAGCAATCAGGTGATTTCTCTGGCTCTAGCAATCGTCGCAAGCAGACCAACAAAAAGTTTTGCAATTATTGCAAGCGTCCTGGCCATACCATTGAGACTTGTTATTGTCACAACAAATCTACTGCTGTTGTTGCTAATACTGAGCCTACTCCACTGATGCCTTCCATCTCAGCTGAGTCCCAGTTTTCTGGATCCACTATCAACCTCTCCCCCACTAAATTACAGGAGATCATAGCTCAGGCTATTCGTATGGCTGGTAATGCATCTCTTTCCACTGCTCTCTCAGTTTTACCTGGTAAGTCTCAAACTTAGCTTTTTGATTCTGCCTGTTGCAATCACATGACACCTCACTCGTCCTTATTCTCCAAACTTGACCCTACACCATATCCTCTTAATACTCATATAGCTGATGGTTCCACCATGCATGGGAATAGTCTAGGTTTTGTTTCGACCTCTAACCTCTATGTTCCTAGGGTCTTCCATGTACCTGACATATCCTATAATTTATGCTCTGTGGGACAATTAGCTGAACTAGGATATCGCCTTATTTTTTACTATTCTGGGTGTATTGTGCAGGATCGGAGGACGAGGCAAGAGCTTGGGACCGATTCTAGGGTTAGGTGTATGTTTCTCATGGACAATCTTCATCTTCCACCTATTGCTCCTGTTTCTGTTGCTGCTGCTGCTGCTGCAGTTTCTTCCTTACCTTCTCTCGCACTTTGGCATTCTCTTCTTGGTCATGCACCATCTTCTTGGGTACAACAGTTAACTTCTAAGGGTTTGTTGGGTTCTGTGTCCAAAGACAGTTTTGATTGTACTTCATGTCAGTTAGGAAAACAACCAGCTTTAACTTTCAATAACAGTGAATCTATCTCTAATAGTATTTTTGAGTTAATTCATTCTGATGTTTGGGGACCTTCTCCTGTTACTAGTATTGGTGGATCTCGTTATTTTGTTGTTTTTATTGATGATTATTCTCGTTATAGTTGGATCTTTCCTATGAAATCTCGTTCTAAAATCTTACCAATATACAGTAACTTTGCAAAAATGGTTGAAACATAATTCTCCAAACATATCAAATATTTTCGATCTGATAATGCTCTTAAATATACTCAATATCCTTTTCAAGCACTGTTACATTCCTATGGCACTATACATCATCTAACCTGTCCAGATACCTCTTAACAAAATGATCAAGCCGAAAGAAAACTTTGTCATATCCTTGACACTATTCATGCTCTTCTTCTTTCTGCCAAAGTTCTGCCCCATTTTGGGGTGAAGTCGCTCTTCATGTTGTTCATACTATTAATCGCATTCCAAGCATTGTCATCATAATCAGACTCCGTATGAGCGCCTTTTTGGGTCACCCCCTGACTATCATTATCTTCGCTCCTTCGGATCTGCTTGTTTCGTTCTTCTTCAGCCTCATGAGCACAACAAACTTAAGTCTCAATCTTGACTTTGTTGTTTCCTTGGTTATGGCGAAACTCAAAAAGGGTACGATGCTATGATCCTGTCTCTCATCATCTTCATGTTTCCCGTAATGTTGTCTTTTGGGAAAACTACTTGTTTATTGAACTCTCTCACTTTCGTTCTTCCCTAACTAACTCCTCTGTTTTAAAAATCTTTCTAGATGAGTCTCCTGTTCTTTCTACAGATACTCTTAATCCTCCTTTGGACTTCTCTATCCAATCCCTAGATATTTTTGATGATTCTCCTAGACAGGTTGAAGATGAACAGGTTGATAATGAACTACTCCACCTTGAGCCTAGGTCCCCTACTCCTGCTCTGCCTAAAGATCCTCCACAGGACATTCCACCTCGCCACTCAACCCGGGTAAGATCCATTCCTGCACATTTACTTAACTATCATTGTTACACTGCCCTTACTACACTCCATGAGCCTCAAACCTATCGTAAGGCCTCTACTGACCCTTTATGGCAGATTGCAATGAAAGAAGAAATTGATGCATTAACCAAAAACCATACTTGGGATCTGGTTACTCTCCCTCCTAGACAATCTGTGGTTGGTTGTAAGTGGATCTATAAGATCAAGACTCACTCTGATGGGTCCATTGAGCGTTACAAGGCTCGCCTTGTTGCGAAATGTTTTACACAGGAGTATGGGATTGATTATGAAGAGACTTTTGCTCCAGTTGCCCGTATCTCATTTGTTCGTGCCCTCTTAGCTGTTGCCGCTGCTAGTAAATGGGATCTTTTTTAGATGGATGTTAAAAATACCTTCCTTAATGGGGATCTGAATGAAGAAGTCTATATGCAACCTCCTCCTGGTCTTTCCGTTGAAACAAACAAGGTTTGTCGCCTCCGACGTGCAATTTATGGCCTTAAACAAGCTCCATAAGCTTGGTTTGCCAAGTTTAGCTCCACCATCTTTCGCTTGGGTTACACTGCCAGTCCTTATGATTCTGCCTTATTTCTTCGTCGCAATGATAAAGGCACCATTTTACTTCTCCTCTATGTGGATGATATGATCATAACTGGTGATGACCTCAGTGGCATTCAGGAATTCAAGGATTTTCTTAGTCAGTAGTTTGAGATGAAAGATTTTGGTCATCTCAACTATTTCTTGGGTCTTGAAATCACTCGTTCCACAGATGGTCTTTATATTACTCAAGCCAAGTATGCATCTGACCTTTTGTATCAAGGTGGACTCACTGACAGTAAGACTGTTGACACTCCAGTTGAACTTAATGCGCATCCAACACCCTTGCGGAGGAAACCATTGTCTAATCCCCCTCTTTACAGATGATTGGTCGGCAGCTTAGTTTATCTCACAGTTACTCGTCCAGACATTTCCTATGTTGTTCATCAAGTGAGCCAGTATCTGTCTGCTCCACGATTGACTCACTATGCTGCTGTTCTGCGCATTTTACGATACTTGAAGGGCATTCTCTTCCATGGCCTTTTCTACTCAGCTCAGTCTCCTCTTGTACTCCGTGCATTCTCTGATGTTGATTGGGCAGGAGATCCCACTGATCACAAGTCCAGTATAGGTTATTGCTTTCTTCTTAGTTCTTCTTTGATTTCTTGGAGAAGTAAGAAACAAACTTTTATGGCCCACTCTAATACTGAAGCAGAATATCGTGCCCTTGCTGATACCGTATCTGAGCTCCTTTGGCTACGATGGCTTCTTAAGGATTTAGGTGTGTCCACATCATCTGCTACTCCTCTTTATTGTGACAACCCGAGTGCCATTTATATTGCTCACAATGATGTCTTCTAGGAATAGACTAAACACATCGAGATTGATTGTCACTTTATCCGTTATCATCTTGTCCATGGTGCTCTCAAGCTCTTCTCAGTCTCCTCCAAAGATCAACTTGCTGACATCTTCACCAAGTCCCATCCTAAGGGACCCCTTCGTGATTTGGTTGACAACCTCAAGTTGGTCTCACATTCACCTTGAGTTTAAGGGAGGCTGTTAACGTGTATAATATTGTGGGCTTTAGGCCCAATTAGATTACTTGTATAGCACACATATTTACTTGTACTGCACACATAATTAATTGTACTACACACATATGCCTCCAATATAAAGGCACCTATGTACCTTCTTTCTTCAAGAAATACAATACAATAGCATTCAGTATTTCTAACAACTATAATTAAAATTTAGAAGATAGCCAAATAACTATTCTCGATGAATAGTCATATTCATATGCATGTGTACCAAAATGTGAATATAATACATGAAACACATGCACTAGTAGCACACTGATTCTTTATAAGTTATCTTTCTTTTTCACTTTCAATCCCAGGGTTGAAGTTAAAACAGGAAAATTCAAAGCAATCTCAAGCCCATGAACTGTTTAAACAATGTCTTCTGGCTTACAAAGATGATGTTGAGAATTTTAACGAAATCCCAGAAATTTCACATGTTCTGTTTGTCGTAGCAGAAGCAGGCAATGTTGAGTTCTTGGTCAAGCTCATTTGTTTTGACTTTGATCTATTATGGAAAACAAATAACAAAAAAAGGCATATTTCACATTGTTGTTGAGAAGCGCGCCATGAAAGCATATTCAATCTACTAAAATAAATGAAGATGATAACAACATATTGCATTTAGCTGCAAGATTGGCACCTCAAGAGAAGCTCAATGCTATATCAGGAGCAGTTCTCCAAATGCAGCGAGAAATATTATGGTTCAAGGTACTTATTCAAATGACCGAGCCTTGTAGCCCAAGTGGTACCCAGTTTGCTAAGAAACTGCTAGCTCGGGGGTTCAAGCCCCCGCATAAACAATTACCAAGAAAAAAAAAAAGGGTACTTTTTCAAATGCATTTAGTAAGTTTTGAACAATCCCTCTCTCTCTCTCTCTCTCTCTCTCTCTCTCTCTCATATTCAACATCAAATTTCAAACATAGATGCAGTAACTTAAGTGTAATATATCAGTTTCCCCAATTAAATTGAAACACTACGTTAAATTTCAAACATAGATACAGTAACTTAAGTGCACTATATTAGATTCCCCAATTAAATTGAAACACTTGAGTGCGTGGATTGAATTTAATTGTCCATTGAACAATTGTGTTAGTACTTTATTGGATAATAAAAACTATGTGTTTGAATTTAATTGAGAAACCTAATATATATAGCAAAAACACCATTTTGGTCCCAATATTTTAGGATCACAGTCAATTTGGTCCCTACATTTTGGTAGCAGTCAATTTGGTCCTTGTTATTTTCAATTTGCAGTCAATTTAATCTCTACAATTAACTTAGTAACGGAAAATGCATACGTGGCTAACGGTGTGCACAGTTGGCACATTTGATACTGACATGGCAAATAAATTAATAAAAAAAATGTTTAATAAATATTTAAAATTCCACATTGGCATTTTCCCCTAATTTTAATAAAAATATTAAAGAGAGATATAGCAAGAGCTTAGGGATGCGGGTTCAGGGTTCTAGGTTTGTGCCGAGCCGCCACCAGCCACGGCGTGACACCAACTGAAGCTCCACGCGTGCTCCAACTCGAGATGATTCGATCATTCTTGTCTTGTGCCACTGTCGCCATCCTGCCTTGTGCCGCCACCATTCCTGCCTTGCACTGTTACTAGCCACCAAACCCCATCGCTAAACAGAAATCTCATCACAGCTACCCAATGATCAAGTTTGTTTCCTTTGTAACGGATTTTGTTTTGGTTTTTAGGGTTTGGAAAATGGGGTTTTGAGGTTGATTTTAGATTCCCTGGGTTTGGTGTTTTGATTTGGTTTTTTGAGGTTTCAAGGGGATATTTGGCCACCAAATTATCTGGATTTTTTGTAAAAAAATTTAGCTAGACTTATCCCCATCAAAGCCACAAGATTGGACTCAACATAAACATACCAACCCGAAATGAGAGGGTTTCCATCTGGGTTTGTTCTTGTTCTTTTTCTTTTTCTTTTTTGGTTTCTATTTGGTTACCGAGAAAGTTTGCTGGGAATAATTTGTTGAAATTTTTTGTATTCTAAAATTCCAATTTCTTATTGGCTAATTAGGATGTTTCTCAATTGTATAGAGGTGAGATGTTGTGGAATATATTAATGAATTCAAGGATTTAAGATAGAAAAATAAAGAAGGAAATTTTGTGTGACGACATTGAGTGAGAATGAACGGGTTTTGTGGAAGGAGATAGACGGCATCATTTCGTGCCCTAACAAAGAAATTGCTGCCCAACTCTATGTGGAACACGTTATGTCTCTGCTATTAGGTTCTAAATATGTTGACTCTGGGGTATGCTCTACCATATTTCTCTCACTTTTTTGTTTTGTTTGGCAAGTGAGAGTGGTTATTAGTAGGTATAATTGTATAAATTTACAAGTTTGTTATTTAGTAATAACGCTATAAATTTATGTATCCAAGGATAAAGGAATGGTGGTTGTTGTATACAAAGAAAGAGAAATAATTTTAAAATTTTTTTAAAAATTGATATTTTAATAAAATGTAGTGTAAAATAGATAATATTTTGTGTTTGGGAGCCATGAAAATCAAAGAAAAACTGAGATTCCTAATTATGTTTTCTACAGTGAAATTAAAATTAAAATCATTTTTATTAAAATTGGGGGAAAATGCCAACGTGAAATTTTAAATATTTATTAAACATTATTTTTATTAATTTATTTGTCACGTCAATATCAAATGTGCCAACTATGCACACAGTGAGTCACGTATGCATTTTCTGTTACTAAGTTAATGGTAGAAACTAAATTAATCGCAAGTTGAAAATAATAAAGACCAAATTGACTGCTTTCAAAATATAGGGACCAAATTGACTGTGACCCCAAAATGTAGAGACCAAAATGGTGTTTTCGCCTATATATATATATATATATATTGCACCTAAAATAGTAGTAGTACTACTATCTATGTTTTATCCCTGAAACATTTTAGCTCTAACAATTTTCACATGTGATATTTCCTATTATTGCAATTGATGGAGGTGGAATAGATTGTACAACCTTCCTACTAAGAAATGAAAAATGGAAATAGGGGAACACCATATGTATTATGTTTGTTTGTTCAAACCCCTTAAACCAGATTGTTTAATCTAATATATTAACTAAGTGATTACTTAAATTAATTATTCAGATTTAAGTTAAACACAAATAAATTATATCATGCAAAGAAGCGAAAAAGTAAATACTCCCTCCGTCCCACTTTTTTTGTCCTGTTTGAAAAATCAAATTTTTTAAAGGAACATCATTTATTATCTTGTCTACCTTTTAAAAATGTATAAGTTTCCAAAACTACCCTTAAAAAAATTTATAAAAAAATTGAATTAGTAAATTAATAGGGGTATAATAGGAACATTAGTAAATTAATGACTTTTATTTTTAGAAACAGGACAATATTTTGAGACTTCTCAAAATGGAATAGATGACAAAAAAAGTGGGACGGAGGGAGTAACACCACGATATAATGACTTAGAAAAATTAATAAAACGAACCGTTTTTATAGAAGAGGAACGGTTATTTTTGAACTTATTTGGTAGTTGGTTATCTACATGTGATACAATACAGTATAATATTTTCAAGCAAATTTTATATCATGAGAAGGTAGCAGAATGAAATTATTAATGATGGCTTCTCATTTCTAATAACTTCGACCGTTTAGCCTTTCGACAGCTAAGTCAACCACAACAATGACGTACTTAATCATCGAATTATGCTTGCAACATCATCCACTTTTTAGTGTGTTTCATTCTCACTTTCTTTCTCAATTTTCTAATAAACATAATTCCTTGGAGGGCTTCACCTAAAAAATGGTGTACAATACAATTGCATAACGACATTTGTTTGCTTTTGAGAGTTCAATATGTGTATAAAACACCCTTGAACGTTTAGACCCCAAATTATAGAATATCAATTCAGCTTATAATCAAACAATTAATGTGCGGAACATGAATATAAGCCAATCACATAATTGATAACAAATCTAAACCAAATATAAACACATCCACAGCAGTAAATATAAGGCAAAGATAAAGGAAAGGAAGATGTAAATACACGGACAACATATGATGTGTTATCGAAGAGGAAACCGAAGTCCTCGACGTAAAACCTCTCCGCCGCCCTCCAAGTGGTAAATAATCCACTAAAGAATGTAGTTGGGATATATGAACAGCAGAAGACCTTCCAAGCATAATCTACCCAAGTACCTAAGCCCTCTAAACTTCTTGCTCCAACGAGGTTATGCCAAACCTATTTCTTCTTTAGCTTCCCGGATTTTGCTATTATACCATAGCATCAACCAATGTATATTGGTTCCTTCCAAACTGCTTCCCTTAGCACCAAATGAACCTTCTCACAGATGTGGGTGTGATGAGATAAAGATTTAGTCGATAGCCTCTCAAGGATGTAACAATGGAGAGGAAGAGAGTAGAGAAATTTGTAGAGTCTCTAAGGTAAAGATTGGGGATGAGGCAATCTTGTTTTTCTCTAGCGTTTCTCTCACAAAATTCTCTCTGGAAGCTCTCTCAATTTAGTGGGTATAAGGGTCTATATATAGTGGTTTGTGAAAGGAATACGAAAAGACAGTTTTTGCCAAATAGGGCTGATTGGCGGCTTGACCTTGCGGCTTGTCCAAGTCGCGAATTCAAGTCGCGACGTAACGACCTAGCCAGATTGGAACTTTTGTCCTGTAGTGCGGCAGCTAGCGCGACCCATCAGTTCCCTTGTGTGCATCTCACGTGCCAGCATTTGGCAGCTTGCAGCCGCAAGCCACCCGCGAGTCCTAGCCACGAAACTCTGCTTCTTTGCAAATACTTGAGCTTTTCTTCACATCTTCTCACACACTACCCTTACAATAATCCCACCTAAATACAAGATTACTAAGTGCTAAATTATAAGCAAATTGGCACGGAATAAAGCCAACAAGATGGTTGATAAATTTCAACCTTACAATCTCCCCCTTTGGCTATTCCGTGACAAAACCCTAAAACAAACTCTAGACTTAACGCGTGAGTTGGGAACAGTTGGAAAACTCACTCACACCTAACTCTAGAATCTGTGAAGCTTTAGAATCATAAGAACAAGAACTCCTGAAACATAACAACATAATAAGTTCATTGTATGCAGAAAACTTGTAATGCAAATGGAACAAGCATAATGCGATCAAGCACAATGAAGTAAAGCAATAAACCATGGCAATACCAAAATATGCAATCACTATAACCAAGTGATCACAATGCTCATTCACACTTGGAATGAACATCCAGACATTCAATTTGACAAACACAAGGTAAATCACTTGAATGATCAACACTCAACCAATGCACAATACATGAAGTATGTGCATCTAGGAAAAATCCTACACGGGCACAAGAGTGATAGTGTTTCACAAAGAATGCATAGCATTAGGTTAGAAGTACTGATTTAACAAAGTACAAAGGCTGCATAAAACATGGCACAAACCATAAAGGCCTACAAGAGTGCATGAAACCAAACCCTTAAAACTTACATAAGCAACATGGGTACAAAACACTTAAACAAAACATATACTGAATAAACTGAATAAACATCATCAATATATGCTTAACTACTTGTACCAGAGAACCCACAAGATTTCCAAAAGTATAAAGTATAAAACCATATTAATAAAGATAAACGCTCTAAAACAACAAAGTATGAATAAACATCTATAAAAACACTCCCCCTTTCATTATGCACCCTCAGCTTCGCTCCTACGCTCCCCCTTACTGTGCTGCTCTCCCCCTTTTTGGCACGAATAGCTAAAGACTGTCTTCTAGCTTCTTTTGTATGTTATCTTACTGTAACTCAATGGTTCCGAGACGCATTTGAGTTTGACTGTGAAAGGAGTTGATAAGCCGTTCCAAATCAGAGATCTGCTGAAGTACGTTTTCAGTGAAGTAACTTTGCCTTGGAATTTGGAATCCAGGAGGAACAGATGGGGTGCTGGTTGATTGTACATGAGTAGTAGTAGTATGAGTAGCTGGAGAAGCATGAGTGAATGGCTCACTCTTAGGTTTCTTGGAGGAGTGACTCTAGCTTGCTTGTAGAGATTACTGAGATATTGGTTGAGGACGAGACACAAATTTCTCATTTGATGAAGGGCTAACACCTTCACGAAGAACAATCTTCATGACCAGACTGCAAAATGGAAGGATTGTTCGTGTTGCCGAACGAGCCGATGTTTTCCCAATGATTTGGAATATATGAGCACAGATGTCAACTGGAGCACCGGTAATGAGGTCACACAGAAATTGAGCCCTTCCAAGATTGATGAAGGTAGTATTTGAAAGAGGGTAGAGATTGGAGAACATAATCAGCTTCAGAGTTGTCAGTTCGGGCGAAAACAATATAGTGCTTATAGACGACCCTGTGCTTCCCACTTCATGCTCTTTCCCAAGAATGTGAAGGATGTCTTGTGCCTGAAGTACTCTGTCATCGTATGGAGTTCGATCCACATTATTTGGTCTGGAGATGCTTAGTACCCTAGCAATGTAGTCTGCATTTAGGGAAAATTCTATTCCTTGTATCCAGCATTTTAATTCTACACCTGTGAATCTGGCATTGGAGTAGAATTCCTTGACCAATTCTTCAATAGGATCCTCAAAGTTTCCAAAAAGGTCAGCCCAATCTCTTCCTTCAAAAATGTGAGGGATAAAAGTTGTCCATAAGGTATCAAACTTGACGACTCGTTCCACAATGAGAGTAGACTCTTTGAAGATGTCTGTGTAGGTCTGTGAGTCAGTAGGAGTCCTGAATTTCTCAATGGTAGATTCCCTGGATGACTTAGACGATAATCGTGTCTGTTTAGCAACTAGGGTTGATGGATCATCGGTTACAATGCCTTTTCCTCTGAATGAACAGCGAGTTAACTGCAACAAAATAGACACACAGAAACGAACCAAATACAATACCATAAGAAGCAAACATCAGATTGATTAGTTTCAGTTATAAGTCGGTTAAAGGAAAATACACCCAGAATAGACCAAAAGATGAAGAAACACAATATGATGAGTAGGAAATGAGCATGGACACTCCAATCACTACAAGAAAATGTATTTTTAGTGACGAAAAAATTCGTCACTAAAAGTCCAGTTTTTCGTCACTAAGAACCTTTAGTGACGAAATTGGACTTTTAGTGACGAAATTCGTTTCGTCACTGTAGCCCCGTCGCTAAAAGTCCTGACGACTTTTAGCGACGAAAAATTTCGTCACTAAAAGTCCGATTTGGTAAAAAAAAAAAAACTTTTAGCGACGAAAACATTTCGTCGCTAAATGTTTTCCTCGCTAAAAACAGTATTTAATGACGAAAATATTTCGTCACTAAAACCATTTCAGTTTATTAAATCATATTTAGTGACGAAAAATTTCGTCACTAAAACTATTTTCGGATACATGTAGTGACGAAAATATTCGTCACTAAAACTATTTTTAAGAAAATCCATGCACATATAGTGACGAAAATTTTCGTCACTAAAACCATTTCTTACAAAATTCCACTGCATTTAGTGATGAAATATTTCGTCACTAAAACAATTTTTTGTTGCCATATTTGTGATGAAAAAATTCGTCACTAAAACTTATTTTCTGTTTTTATTATTTTCGTGACGTTGATATTAACTTGTAACCTGTCATTACATTATTAAAACCTCACATTTGATTAACATATTTATTTCAACAACACATTTATAAAAAATCGATCCATACATTTCACAAGTTAAAATTAAAACAAGTATCAAATTCAAACTCCTTCCATACAATAATTGTTTGTAACACATACAATAACTTAAGATGTTTTATAAAATACAAAAAATATAGCATAATATAATTAGAACCCCTTAAAGCCAAAAGATGTCCTCATATGTCTTCAAATAATGCCAAAAGTAAATCCCCTAAAGCCACCAATAAGAAATCTGCACAAATATAAAAATACTACTACATTAAAATCATAGAGTAAAAACATTAACTATGTTATAAAAAACATTTCTAACAATTAATTTCAAATGATACATAAAAAATGAAGTGTTTTAATTTAAAACACTCCCAATATGAATTTAAGCTACCTTATAACACTATGCAAGCCACCCGCTTGCTCCAACACAACAACCCACCACAAAACAAATTTCTAACATCACAACTATAATTCTTACAAGTATTGAAATAGAATAAAGGAACACAATTGCTACTAATTAACAAGTTTCATTCATATTTGCAAGAAATTAAAAACACTCCCAATATGAATTTAAGCCACCTTATAACACCATGCAAGTCACCCGCTTGCTCCAACACAACAACGAACCACAAAAACAAAACAAATTTCCAACATCACAACTATAATTCTTACATGTATTGAAATTGAATAACAACCCACCACAAAAACAAAACAAATTTCCAACATCACAACTATAATTCTTACATGTATTGAAATTGAATAAAGGAACACAATTGCTACTAATCAACAAGTTTCATTCACATTTGCAAGAAATTAAAAACACTCCCAATATGAATTTGAGACACCTTATAACACCATGCAAGCCACCGCTTGCTCCAACAAAACAACCCACCACAAAACAAATTTCCAACATCACAAGTATATATAAAGTTTTATAAGTTTTTAACTAGAATATACTTACTTTGCTCAAGCTAAGTTTACAACTTTTAGAAAAAATCCAAAGTTAACTTGTGTTCTTTACCTTGTTCCTCATAATTTCTTCAGCCACAAAAGAGAGAGCTGGAAATAAAAGAAAGATAGCTTTTAGTGAACAGTTAAGTAGACCCAATGATAAGCACAAAAAGATGAGTGAAGCTTTACCTGCATGCAACACATAGATAAGTGAAGCTTTACCTCTTGATGGACACAATGTAAGAATTTCAATAAAAAGATGGCGCTCAATCTAGAATACCATAGATTTACATAATAAATAATAATTAGATAATTGACATAAAGTCATTAGAATTAGGTAAATCACAACCAACATTGAAAAAAAGAAGAAAACACAATGTTATAGTAACTAAAGGTGTTAAACTACCCTATCAAGAAGTTCTACAAATACAAACACACAAGGAAATCAATCTAAACTTTTCCTTTTAGAGCATGTAATCATGTTTAACTATTAGATATCCCCCTAAAAAAATTTGCTAAAGACATGACAACTACTCCACTATGCTTTACACCACATCTCCATCCTAATAAGTACGCTCATACATCAATGAAGAGTTTATGATTGATTTCAAAATTGAGACCCAAAACCATTTCACAACAATCACCATTCCACAACCACAATCACCATTCCAGTTCATAAACAACAGCAGCACAACCCTCATCCAAAACAATATGTACAAAATGAGAACGGTCTCTATTCAAACTTAGACAAATTATCCTACCACAGAGAATAAATTTCAAACAAAATTAAAAAAAAAAAAGAAAAAAAAAATTAACATCAAGCAGAAAAATTAACATCAAGCATTTAGAAACAAAAACTAACAAAAAATTGTTTGGATAAAACTGTGTTCAAGTTTTGGATAAAACAGTTTCACAACAAGAGCATATTGAAGAAATTCGAAACAACTTGAAGTGAAATCCAAGTCTTTATAGCTCCAAGATAATTTCCAAGGTGAATAGATTCAGTTGGTCTCTTCCTGTAAAACAAAAAGGTTCAAAAGATTTGCAGCCAAAGAATCAGTCATAACCACTATAATGAGCAATAAATTGTTTGCTAACCTTTGCTCAATTTAAATCCATTGCTTAGTTGTAATGAAATAACTACTATAATGAGGCAGGTAAAATGGGAAAAAACACAACTTTAACCAAGTTATGAGAATTTTGAACTGGTCAGTAAATGAACCTCCTGTATAGATGGAACTCCAATTTTCCCATCTTGTAATAAGTGAAGAACATGTGTATAGACTATAGACTACTATGGTTCCCTTTTTCAATGCATCGTGTAGAAAAATGAATTGGATCACACAAATTCACAATTTATAGATATAACATTTCCTCAAATTGCTCAATTTAGCACCCCAACAAAGCCTTTGTCCCAATTACACAAAGAAAGATTCTTGACAAAACTAATTAGAAATTTTCATTTTTAGAGGGACTTCTCTAGTCAAGAAACTGATAACAAGCAGAGGTAAGAAGCTAGAACTATAAGTAGAAGACTCACCGCCCATTTGGAAGTAATGCAATCATAGTCGGGGAGAGCCCGCGATACATGCCTCGCAACCCCTCCTTTTTAAATATATGTTCCAAACTACCTACTATAAGACTACCTGATCCAACCAAAACAATAAAACACCATTGATACTCAACCATATTCTGATATTCATATACCCAAACAAAAAAAAAAAACAAAAAAAAAAAGCACCTTGTAACTATTAAACTCACTAAACAAAAACCCCATTTGATATTCAAATAATATTCTGATATTCATATACCCAAACAAAAAAAAAAAGGCACCTTGTGACTATTAAACTCACTAAAAAAATAGATATAGACAACAAAGTGAATCCTGAAAAAGGCAAAAAGAAGAAAAACATTTTTACTTCCCGGTGAGCTATTGCTGAAGCTGCTCTTTGAAACTGCACAAAACTAACAAATACTGTGCCTGTAGCAAAACCCACCAAAACAAACAAACAAATAAATAAATAAATAAGAACCCTGAAGTAAAACTTAAAGGAGAAAGAACAAAAAAAAAAAAAAAAAAGACCTGAAGCAACGTTGGGATCGTCGTCGCCGGAAGTGCTTCACTGGGATCGTCGCGGCTAGATCGTCGCTGAAGCGACGCTGGGATCGTCGCTGCCGGAGCGTCGCTGAAGCGACGCTGTGAGCGTCCGGCCGGAGCGTCGCTGAAGCGACGCTGGGACCGTCGCTGCCGGAGCGTCGCTGTAGCGACGACTGTGAGCGTCGCGGCCGGAGCGTCGCTGAAGCGACGCTGGGACCGTCGCCGGTGCGTCGCTGAAGCGACGCTGGGGCTGCAGCGACGCTCACAGCGTCGCTGTCGCCGGTGCGTCGCTGAAGCGACGCTGGGGCTGAAGCAACGCTGTGAGCGTCGCGGCCGGACCGTCGCCGATGATTGGAGTGGCTTATCGGCGACGGTTCGTCTTCATCTTCATCGGCTGGGTTTCTTTTTTTTTTTTTGTTTGGGTTTCTCAGTGTTTTTTTTTGAGTGGGTGAGTGTTTTTTGTTCTGCTGAGTGGGTGAGGCTAATTTTTGGGTTGGAGTATTTATAGTGATTTTTAGCGACGAAAACTTTTCGTCGCTAAAGATCACTTTTAGTGACGAAACTGAAATTCGTCACTAGAAGTGGAAATAGCGACGAAATATCAGTTTCGTCACTAAAAGTGGTCTTTAGCGACGAAATTTTTCGTCGCTATTGCCCACTTTTAGCGACAAATTTTTGTTTCGTCACAAGAGAACCCAGAATTTTTACACTTTTAGCGACGAATTATATTTTCGTCACTAAAGAGACCATATTTTGTTCAGATTTTTAGCGACGAAATTCAACTTTCGTCACTGTAGCATACTTTTAGTGACGAATTATGATTTCGTCACTAAAAACATTTAAGTGCAAAACCATTGTTATTTTTAGTGACGAATAGTTTTCGTCACTAATTCTTCCTTATAGCGACGAAATGATTTTCGTCACTAATACTATCACAGCAATACCTACAGTGACGAAATATTTCGTCACTAAAAATTTCAACTTTTAGTGACGAAATATTTCGTCACTATAGCTTAATTAAAATTGCGCCAAAATTTCCCTCCACTGGCGCCTATTTTTTAGTTCACAATAGCGACGAAATTTATTTTTCGTCGCTAAATGTAATAATTTTTTTCACTTTTAGTGACGAAATTCATATTTCGTCGCTAAAGCTGTATTTTTAGCGACGAAAAATATTTCTCTCACTAATTTTCGTCGCTAAAAATACATTTTGTTGTAGTGAATGCTAACCCCACATTACTCATGTAAACTGAAACAACCCAACAGTCACATTCAGAAAAACCCACAATAAAAANCAATCAAAACCAACATTTTTGGGCAAACCCATGTTTGAACAAAGTATATTGCAGAACACAAATGCAACATACAAACCAAGAAACTAAACATTAGAACATTAAGAACAAAGTATTGGAAGGAAAAATCATACCTTTTTCTTGGTGTTTGAGGAAGACATGATGCAAAAATGTAATCCTTTTCAATGAGACTTAGAGTGTTTGAGTGAGAAATAAAGAAGACAATGAACAATCTTTGATATTCGAGGGAAAAACTGAAAATCCATTAAAAAAAGCTATCTTCAAAATGCAAAACACGCATTTTTCGCGACTAGAACAAGTCGCCAGTAAGTCGCCAGGGTAAGCCGCGAAACACTATGAAATAGGATTCTTGAAAAATCTTCTAAGTGTTTTTCGTGACTGGAAGATCTACCCGCGGGGAAGTCGCGAGCTGAGCCGCGAAAATCTCTGTGTATCCCTCTCGACTGGACCTTCCACCCGCGAATAAGTCGCTAAACAGAGCCGCGAAATATGCAAAAACCCAAATTTTGAAAATTTTTCTAAGTATTTTTCATACCTAGGTCATTAACTCGCCAGTAAGCTGCGAAAAATCTCTGAGTGGGCTCGCGACAGGGGCTTGCGACTTGGCTAACCTGCGACTTAGTCACCAAAACAAGACAACACTGTTTTGAAATTTTTGACTTTTTGTAAAAACAGAATACTATTCCAAAAACAACTAAAAATACTCAAAAAAAATTTTGTGTTTGATCAAAAAAGATTGAGCATGTGAAAACACAATTAATCAAGTACAATCACATAAATGAATATGGCATTTATTGAACATAGACTTGTGTGTTGTGTGTGGATATCAAAAATGGGATAATCCTTAGTCTAATGTGAAGCTTCAATGATCAATTCAATCAAGACATACACAACTAGCACTAGATAATGTGACCTATCTCAATTATAGAAACATACATATATGACCTCCCACAAGCACTTAATAACAATTCTTTGAAGCTTTTCATTTGGCTTCATATTCACATAACATTTGCATTTTTTAGCAAAGAAAATCTCATTTTGAGATAGATGCCTGAAATTTTTAATATTTCAATTGATGAGATAGCCTTTGGCTTTTTGGGCATCAAACATTTTATTTTGGTCGCTTTCCCTTTTTCCTAGTTGAATACTAGTATGTGCGATGGGCTTTTGCAACTCTATATCTCTTTTCATTTGGAGATTTACATTTAGAGAACTCTTTTCAGCAAAAAAATAAAAAGTGAGAAGATATATAGGCATGAGTCTATGCATGTCTCAATATCAACAAAACCATTCACTAATCATTCATGACAAGGTTGAAGATCTATTTACAACAGTCACATAGATTTCAAAATTTCTTCCACAATGATATGAGTGCATAAGAGACAAGTTACACTTGTTAAATGCACAAAACAATTAGTACAAAGGTACAAGGCAAAACATGCTTTGAGACAAAACTCAACAAAGCCGATTAAACTTTTTGGATTTTTTACTTTTTATGTGTTTTTGGATTTTTGACATAAAAACATGAAAAGATTGATCAAAAACATAAAAAAATGAAAGAAAAAAAATTTGAACCACACACAAAATAACAACCTAAATATTAGTAAGAAGCACACAACCAAGCATATCCACAAACATGGGAAGTATTGATGCATGGACATGTTATAATGCTTATGCATGAGTACCCTTTGTCACCCACATGTCACGTGCATTTGGGGTGATATCCTTAACGGATTGGGTACGAGAATTAGGACTATCAAACCTTCGTGTGAAGCAGTTGGTGAAGGCACCGATCATCTTCATCACATCCATCATTCCTGGATCACAGTTCTAACTTCTTGGTTGCTCACCACCCCAAGACCTCGTGTCATTTCTTCTTCCTCATGACCGAGGTGCACTTGCATTGTTGTCTGCTCTCAGCTTTTGACAATTGGGTCTAGTATGTCCTTGAAATCCGCAATAATGACAGACATATTCCGTTCTAGAACCCTGCTGTGATCTTGGAACTGATCTCCCTCTAGCTCCATATCTGGATTCTGATTGATTACGAGACTTATTTAGCACCCGTTGATCAGCCACATTCTTCTTCCTTTCAGTCTTAACTTTCTCAGGAATAGGCTTATCCACAGCCGTCTCTTTGGCCCTTACAAACTTCACTTCTTATGTGACATTTGCTGATGAGCTACTTCCTCCAGTATATCTTAATCCAAATTTGTCTGAGGCATGTTTTTGAGATGAAATAACATCATCTAACTTCCTGGAGAAGACCCTATCTATCTTGGCATGAGCTTACACTATCTCTTGCTCAAGAAATCTCACCTTTGTGTAAGCTTCTGATAGCTCTCCATTAAAGGCTTCAATCTCACACTTTGCCTCCTTGTATCTGACCAGCAAGCTTTTGTAATCTTTCTCAGCTCTCTTCATTTTCTTAATGGCTGCATTAACCACTCTAGCATATTCACCGGTCTTCTCAAGGAGTAAGTTGTAAGTCTCTTGCAATCCCACTGCTTTTTCAACTTCCTCATCTTTAGACTCTTCAACTATTCCAAAAGACTTCAAATCAGAATGTTCCCCAAGCTCCTTCACAAGTGAATCCAAATCATCCGAGGGTTCTACATGTGCAATAGTCATGAATGCAGAGTAATTTCCTTCTCCGTCACAACTATCTTCAGAATCAGAATTTGATGAGTCAGTATCACTCAAGGTAGTGGTGTAGACCTTTCCTTTTGACTTCAAGTAATTAGGACATTCCTTTCTGAAGTGTCCATGTCCATTACACTCAAAGCACACAACGTCCGCAGGAGATTGAAAATCCTTCCCTTCACTTTTCTTATAGTCTTTCCTATCACCTCTTAAGGATGGAAACTTCCCTCCGTTGAATGGTTTCCCACTGTTCTTCATCTTCAGAAATTTGCTGAAGCTTTTTACAAGATACGCTACTTCCTTCTCCACTCCATCTTCTTCGGAAGGATCATCCATTCTTTCAGTGATGGTTTTAAGAGCAATGGATTTACTCGTCTTGTGGGTAGGCAGTCCAAGCTCGTACGTTTGAAGTGACCCAATGAGCTCTTGAATCTTAATTTCATCCAAGTCCTTGCTTTCCTCTATAGCTGTGACTTTTGGTCGAAAGCTCTCTGGTAAGGACCTCAAAATTTTTCTCACCACCTTAGTATCCTCAATCTTCTCACCAAGATTGAGCTTAGCAATAACAATTTCGTTGAGCTTCCCATAGAATAAATCAAACGATTCATCTTTACCCATCTTGAGCTCTTCAAACTTGGTGGTAAGCATTTGGAGCTTTATGTCATTCACCTTCTTAGTCCCCTCATAAGTTATCTCCAAAATCTTCCAAGTTTTCTTGGACACTGTCATGTGAGATATCCTGTGGAATTCATCTAGAGACACACCACAGAATATATCATTTAAGGTCTTACTGTTAGCATTGGCTGCTGCAAGGGCTGCCTTATCTCAGCTGGATTTTTCAGCCTCCGGCCTGGTCTAACCTATTTCAATCGCATCCCACACAGTGTCATCAATAGAACATAGAAATGCTCTCATTCTAACTTTCCAGAAGGCATAATTATTACCATAAAAAAATGGTGGAATATTGAGAGATTGAGACCTATCCATCTCAACAAGGGGTCAAGGATCACACTCAAGTATTTAAACCACAACAAGTGCACCCGCTCTGATACCAATTGAGAGTTCAATATGTGTATAAAACACCCTTGAACGTTTAGACCCCAAATTATAAAATATCAATTCAAGCTTATAATCAAACAATTAATATGCGGAACATAAACATAAGCCAATCATAGAATTGATAACAAATCTAAGCCAAATATAAACACATCCACAGCAATAAATATAAGACAAAAATAAAGGAAAGGAAGATGCAAACACATAGACAACACACGATGTGTTATCGAAAAGGAAACCGAAGTCCTCGGCGTAAAACCTCTCCGCCGCCCTCCAAGTGGTAAATAATTCACTAAATAATGTAGTTGGGATACATGAACAGCAGAAGACCCTCCAAGTCTAATCTACCCAAGTACTTAAGCCCTCTAAACTTCTTGCTCCAATGAGGTTACGCCAAACTCATTTCTTCTTTATCTTTCCGGATTACGCTACTATACCATAGCATCAATCAATGTATATTAGTTCCTTCCAAACTGTTTCTCTTAGCACCAAATGAACATTCTAACAGACATGGGTGTGGTGAGATAAGGATTTGGTCGATGGCCTCTCAAGGATGTAACAATGGAGAGGAAAAGAGTAGAGAAATTTGTAGAGTCTCTAAGGTAAAGATTGGGAATGAGGCAATCTTGTTTTTCTCTAGGGTTTCTCTCACAAAATTCTCTCTGGAAGCTCTCTCAATTTAGTGGGTATAAGGGTCTATATATAGTGGTGTGTGAAAGGAATATGAAGAGATAGTTTTTGCCAAACAAGGTTGATTGGCGGCTTGACCTCGCGGCTTGTCCAAGTCGCAAATTCAAGTCGCGATGTCACGGCCTGGCCAGCCTGGGACTTTTGTCATGTAGTGCGACAGCTAGCGCGACCCTTCAGCTCTCCTGTGTGCATCTCACGTGCCAGCATTTAGCAGCTTGCAGCCGCGAGCCACCCGCGAGTCCTAGCCACGAAACTCTGCTTCTTTGCACATATTTGAGCTTTTCTTCACATCTTCTCACACACTACCCTTACAATAATTCCACCTAAATACAGGGTTACTAAGTGCTAAATTACAAGCAAATTGGCACGGAATAAAGACAACAAGATGGTTGATAAATTTCAACCTTACAGCTTTTGTAAATGATTTATAACATTTAGTTTATGATATTGCAATAAAACACAACTGGTGCCAAAAACCTCTTTATTGCAAGGGCCACGGAGAGTTCCATTAATTCAATATGTGCCTAAGTAGTGGAATCCATGACTATTGTACTAATATGTTCATCTTAACAAAAACACACATATGGTCTTGAATCTTGAGTGTTGATTAACCAAAGGCAGATAGGTATTTAGAATATGGAATTGCACCAGGCTGCTGCAACTTCAATTGAAAAAAAAAAAAAAAAAAAAAAAGCTTATATGCTTTATTTTGATGATATAGTGTATGACATATCCTCTAGTGTGCAGCAATGAGAGCTTGATGGCAAAGATTTCTATTCAGGAAGCAAGGCTCATCCCCTTGGTTCCAAATCTTCATCGAATTATTATATCTAAAATTAAAAGAAAAAAGAGAAAAGAACTGCACAACAAGGATTTTATTCACGAAGTCATACATAATCAAAGGAGTAGGGTTTTACATCATCAATAAATAGAAGAAAAATAAAATAAAGAGAAGGAACAACAGCAGCTGCAACAACCTCATGTAGGTGAGTCATCCCCTTTAATTATCTTGCCCGGCCGGTTCTTTCTAATCCGAGGCTGTGACTATTCATCGCAGATTCCAGTTCTGGCATCACCATCATCACCTCGGAGATGTTCAGATGACTCTTTCTGGCTATTGTTAAATGATGATAATGCAGCATCATTATCATCAGGACCACGGAATTACTCGAAGGACTCTTTCGCATCTATGTTAAATGCATTATGTACGGGACGCCTAGGAAATGCTCACTTGACCCTTTTTGGCCTATTTTAGGTTGTGTAAGAGAGGATACGACTTCATCAATACCAAGGAAAAGCTCACTTGACCGTTTCTGGTCTTTGTTAGTAGAGTATACTTTATCATCTTCGGTAGTATACCTAGATGACGAAGCCTTCCCCTTTGATGATTTAGAGTATCGATCCGGTTTGTTAGACTCCATTAGGCTCTTCCTTCGCTTGGAGATAGAAATGAGATCACATTGATGCTTCTTTTAAACTATTCATGATCAGTCAGTACTGCTTACATCTTTCTCTTATTTCTTTAAATTAACTAACAACATAGAGAGTATTAAAAGAAACGCTCATTTTTAATTCAAATGAAATGTTTACCACGACCTATTTAAAAAAGAAAAAAAAAAGAAAAAAGGAGAGAGAATTTGTGTCATTTAAAAATTTATCAAGATGGTCAAATTAATAATTCTATAGTTATTAAATTATTTTATATAAAATTAGTTTAAAAAAATTAAAATTTATATAATTTTGAGTATAATATTGCTTAAATATGGTATATACAAATTCCTATTCCATAAAGTAGAAATGTCAACTCTTGAAATTCTCCTTGGAAGTTTAAATTATATAAAAAATTTATAATTCTTAAAATGTGAAATTCTCAAGAACTAAATCAGGTAACACAACAGTGGCCAAAGAAAAAGAAGAAATAAGATTAAGGAATTAAACCTCCTCTAGCCTATAGCCGCGTTTTTAAAACGCGGCTATAGCTCATAAAAACGTGGCTATAAAACAGCTAGCGTGTTTTTTAGGCCGCTTTTCCAACCATGGCATAAAACCTGTGACTATAGGCTGATGGGTCTATCGCTGCGTTTTTACAAATGCGGCTATAGGCCAAGACCAATGACCACATTCTTGAGAAGGCGGCTGTCCTATAACTGCATTTGTCAAACGGGGCTATATAGTTCCCTCATCCTATCCAATTATTTCTTGATACCTGCATGTTAGAGGCTGCAGATGTACCAGGATAATATGTACCATGTTTACTGTCTTTCCATTTCTTTTCCATATCTATCATACAATTGGTGTGAAGAAAATCTCAATGGTCACAAGATATAAGCTACTCAAAGCTACATATATAACCTATTAGCAAGAGTGGAATTACTTACAAACAACTTCAACTAGTTTTATAACTTTAACTGATAGATGTATTTGCTATCAAATTTGCATTTGTTTATGCTACTCATTTACACAAAAATTATGTATGGATTCGTATATAGAATAGAACTTGAAGCAAGTGATTGAAAAAAAATTATCAGGTATCTAATTTCACATGGGCTGACTGTATCCAAATTTAGGTCAAAACTTTGAAGAGAGACTTGAAGCAAGTGATTGAAAAAAAAAATTAGTTTAAAGGAACCACCATGATAAAGAATGCACGACTTTTCTTGGTGTCAAAGAATATTATAAATAAGCTTTTTCTCGTGAAGTCTAACAAAAGCCTCTGTCACAGCTCTTGAGCTTTTCTCATCCATTGTGAATCACTAATACAAGAAAAATAAGCAAAAATCACTCAGTGAGTGAGGGAAGAAGAAAAAATAAGAGATTCATGACTGAATCTGACATGATAAAAAAAAAACTAATTATGAAAGAAAAAAAAAAAAACTAATTAAGAATGGTATGCTTTATCCACTAGTAGAGCAGAGGACTCAATGTCCACAACCACCTAACAAACATGACATACCTAGGAAATCATAATAAGAGAAAGGCTAAGTAAAAATAATTCAACTAAAGAAGAATTATGTTTTTTTTTTTTAAACAGCCCATATCATGCCATAATGTTTGTTATCATCCGCAATTACGTATGCAAACTCATCAACATTAGTCCAATTACAATTTCCACCCAAAAAATAAAATAAAAGGCAAAATCAAAATCAAATTCAGCTATACACAAAAAAAATTAAAAAAAAAAACAAATACTTTAAACTCCAAGCAACCATATTAATTCCAGCGTTGATACATAGGAAAAGGAAAAACGAAAAGAAACTTAAACTTTTCTTTTTTTGAACTTTTGTGCTTATGGGAAACCAAACAGAGAGTGGATTGAAATTTTAGAGTACACCTAAAATAATAACTTACAGTGAATCTCTTTGGATGGGCAATAAATCTCCAACACTTGCCATACTGCTTGTGTCTCAAACTCTCTCTTATCATCCATACTTGCTTAAATCAAGCTATAATCTCAAAAAGGAAGAAAATCCAAAGCAAAAAATCTATTAAAAAAATGATAACACTAAAAATTCAACCAAAGTTTGATTGTATCAACCGAACATGACATCTAATAATAGACAAATAGTCACACTAGTATTTTACCTAATATACATATCCTAGGATTCGTCGAATGTAACACTATTCATAGGATATAAACCGCTAAAAGCCAGAAACTAATCAGTCTAGGAAAAGTCCACTAGGCACTTTGTGATTTAGGATTATCCATCCTTGACTCCCCCTCCCCAAAAGGGCGTTTTCTTCTCCTGGAGGTGACTCTCTTTACCTTACTTTTCTATTAGTATATTTTTATATAATAATAATAAAAAAGAACTTTTTGTGTATGACATGACCTATGAACGTCCCTTTGGCATAAGAAGACATGTATAAGAAAAATACTAGATGTATAAGAAAAACAAATTGGCTTTCTTTATGGAAGCTGATCAGAATAGCGGATTCAAGAGTCGTCAGAATCCACATTGGCCAATATTAATCTGCTAAACTGGGCAACAACAGACACCTTTCATCAAAAAGCATTAAAAAAAAAAAATCACCTCAAAATTAATTGAGATGTAAATAGTACATACTGCAACTTGGTCTTCTCACTTTAGTGTCTTGTCACATTGAGAGAGAGTAAGGATTCACCTATATTAATCCCCTAACCTTAATAGCCAACAAGGCACTCTTGCTTTGCACGATATCTAAAGCTTGGCGTCAAACAACTCAAATTATCATAGCAAATTCGGGTAATCTTATAGGTTTAATTTGCCATTAGCCAATTTTTCTATTTACTTAAACAACAAAAGATCAACACTCACATTATATAAGTCATGATATGCCATTTGGTTTCCCTCCACTCTTTTCAGAAACACGGGGCACTGGAAACTAATCAAAGTGGAAAGACACCTACAAAGTCCATAAATAGTAGGCTACAATAAACTATTATTATTTTATAGATACAGAACTCCTAATTTCATGCAATGAAATATAAATCGTAAACATAGAGTTCAAGGGATTAGATTTTTAAAGCTTGAAAAAAAAAAAAAAAGCTTCGAGTAATTTAAGAAAAACAAAATCAAAGTTTCGATCAGAGAAATTGCGGCTATACCTGACAAAGCTCAACTCCAGGAGCCCACGAAACCTTGTTCGATTTCCTCGACCGCTCCATATGTTAAATCGAACAACCAGATTTACAATCGATCCGTGAAAATCTGAAATCTAAGAGTAATGTAGAACTAATCCATTTGATTAATTCGAAATCAAATCTGAAAACCCTAGATTTTTTAAGCCAAAAGAAGAAGAAGAAAAAAGAACAAGAGAGAATTTGATTGAGACGCAACTCTAATAGGAAGAGAATGGAAGAGCGGCGGCTGAAGTATCTAATGTAGAGATTAGGGTTTTTTTCATTTTAAGTTAGTGTATAAAACGACGTAGTTTTGTGTTATAAGGAGAGTAAAAATGAAAACGTATTTGTATTTGCTGCGGTTCGAACCTGGGTAAATACAATAACATGTGTGTCTTACCACTAAACTAGTGAAATTCAATATAGACATTTTGTACCTAAATACTTTACAAATAGTAAAATTTTATATTTTATAGTAATATTTATTATTTTCTTGATTAATTTATATTAAAATTATTTTAGTAAAACTTAAAATGATTCTGTTACTAATATATATTAATAGAAAATGACATAGCAAGATGCCCCGTACACTTTAAAAATGCCCGAAATACCCCCAAAAACTAAAAAATGACCAAAACACCCCCCAAAACCTAAAAATGGCCAAAATACCCCCTAAACATAAAAATGTCCAAAATACCCCTAAAATCTTAAAATGACCGAAATATCCCCTGAAACATAAAAAATGATCGAAATACTCTCGAAACCTAGATAATGACTGAAACACTCCCGAAACCTATAAAATAACTAAAATACCCCCTGAACCTGGGCTGACTAGTGGGAATGCGCGTGTCCTTGCTGCTAGGATACCCGGAACTTTCTTGATATAATTTGTACAAATTAATATTTAATATCTAATGTAGAGATAGTCATAAAAAAGCTCTTACTATGGTTCGAACCTAGGCAAAATATTATCACATGCGTGTCTTACCACTAAACTAGTGTAATTATACATAAATACTAGTATTATGTCCGTGCGATGCACGGCTTAATTAAAAATCATGTGTAAATTAATGAAAATACAAAAAAAAATTATTTTAAATAAAATAAAATTGATAATAAAAATAAAGTAATCTTTTACTCTATTTTTTTTAAACAAAGTAACATTTTACTTTAAACAAAATTTCAACCACGGTAAACTTCAACAAAAAAAAGTTGATAAGAAGTTGTTTCTATTTAAAACAATAATTTTAAGTTGTGAAAAAGATGATATAAGCAAAAAAAAAAAGAAAAAATCTAATAAATATATGATTTATATCTAAGACTCTATAATTCAGGTTAGAAATTATATATCTTATATAATTTCTAAACAATCAAACTAACATTATAAAAAAAAAAAAAATCAATTGACAATCTATAACAATTCTCTAAAATGGATTAAATTTAAGGAAATCAACTTAAAAAAATACACAAAATATATTCAATTTGATGGGAAAAAAAGTAGAGTAAACAAATATGTACTTGTAAGGTTGTTGGTAGAAGAAGAGAATAATAGATGTTGTAGGTAAAAGAAGAGAAGAATAGCGCAAAAGATCCGTATGGTGAGTATTAATTATGAATTATTTGATATATACACACACACACACACACTCCACGTTGCAACTTTAGACCAAATAAACTAAAGAAAAGAACAAATTAAACACTACATTACTATATTTTTATCCACTTAGAAATACTTATATATCCACATTGAAGAATTTTATATGAACAAAAAGTCTAAAGCTAATATTAATTGAATAGAATTTTTTAAACGAAAATTCTAAACACTACATTGCAACCTTAGACAAAATAAACTAAAGAAAAGAACAAATTAAACACTACGTTGTTGTATTTTTATTCACTTAGAAATTATAGTTGAAGAAAACTCATATATATTTTTTCTTAAATCTAAAAATCTAAGAAAATTTCTGCAATTTGATGCCGCCACTTGGTGCAACCACGGCGCCTAAGCCCAACTTTTATTATATATAATATGATTTTATACATAAATATTTTATAAATAGTAATATTTAATATTTTTAAAACTTAGCCTATAGCTACATTTTTTAAATGCAGCTATAGGTCCTTCTTTAAAAATAAAATAAAAAATAAAAAAATATTTGGCTAGATAACCTATAGATGCATTTTAAAAAGTGGCTAAAACCACTTAAAAATGTGGCTATAGACTTAACCTATTGCCACGTTTTTAGAAATGTGGCTATAGGTTAGCTATAGTCGCATTTTTTTCAAACGCAGCAAAAAAAAATGCGGCTATAAACCTATGTGTTTTGTAGTGATAGAAACCGCAGTGTCTTTCATTTATTTAATTTTTTGTTGGGAAATGCTAACGAGTACCCTTAAAAGTGGTATAAAAACTTTTCTAAAATGAATTATTAACAAGTGCCTTAACATGACGCTTTTTTGTTTATGTTACTGAAAGTGGTTCACAATTACTGGAGGAGAATAATCCGATTTCGAGAATAAGGTTATGGGTCCGTAATGCCGTAATAGGACTTTTGAGGAAATACACAAAGTTGACAATAAAAACAAGAAAATACACAAGTAACCTAGCCTACTCAAAGTGAAATTCTCTTGCAAAAATAGTAAAAACCTACAATTAAGAACTGAAGTACAAACTTAAAAGTATAAATTCTTTACAATTTCCAATAGATTAACGTCTTTTCTTTGGGCTTTAGTCGATCTATTGTTAATTCATAATGACATGGCAACCTTATAAGCACCATTTTTCCACATGGCTCACTCTTATCCTGTCACATGTACAAGTAATAAATTAAGTAAGCGGCCCAAGAAATATTAGCATATTTATCATGCATGCTCATGACGTCTGAATTGATGGGCAAGTCGTCTCTGGCTATAAAACTGCCTCATTTTCTCCTGCGAGATTTATGATGATAATCTCAATAATAATGGTAATAGTGGTGGCAACGATAATCAGTATTGATACCTATTTTTGGTGGTGATGACAGGTAATAGATGTGGTCTCATTAGGTAAATGAACATGCTGCAATTGCAGATTTTACATTTTGAGGTGATTTTGTTTTCCCTATCCATTGCAGATTTTTCAGATGAAACCATGAGTTTTTTCTTTGTGTCAATATTGCTTGGCATAACGAAGTTCTTATCTATATCTACGACAGAGTTATATGGCACTAGAGGATGATCTAATTCATTTTAAAGGAAGTATATGAAGAGAATGATTTGAATTTTAGTTTTTAGTTTAAATAGCTTAAGTAAGAATGAACAGTTGAATATTTTTATTGATAGAATTTATTTGTGTTATGTCCATGCAACGCATAATTTAATCAAGAATCATATGTAAATGTTTTATTTAAAAATTTTAGTTTTTTTTTTTTTTTTTTTTGATAGGTAGATTAGAAATTTTATTCGAATGAAAAAATGCACCTCCAGTTCACAAGCTGCGTACTGTAACTGCAGAATTATGACATATTACAAAGAGTCTAGAAAATCGAAAAAAACTGCATCTCAAGTACATAGGTGTTACAGCCATCCAGTCAAAACCAAGATCTTAAAACAATCATCTTGAGCTCCACTGTTCTGCGTTCTGTTCTAATTCCTTCAAAAGCCCGATTGTTCCGTTCACACCAAATGATCCACATTAAGGCACAAAGGAATGGCCTTCCAGCAATTGCCTCCCCTGAGCTTACCAAACCGACCCATCCAACCAAGCCAGCAAGTCCACTACACAGCTAAGCATAACCCATTGCACGCCAAATAGGTACAAACCCATATACCAAAATTCCCTAGAATACTCACAATGCCTCATAGTATGATGATGCAGTAACAAAAAGTCTTTAGTTTAATTTTAGTGGGTTATGCCTTGCCATGTAGTGGACTTGATGGCAACAAAATTTTAGTATAATTTGTGTCAAATATATACTATAAATTAGCCCCCCAAAAAAAATCCCATATCTTAAATATAGAACCATATATAAAATGGAAAACTTATTTTATGTTAATGTTATCTTATTTTCATCCTTAAAACACAAAATTTCAAACTTTCCAAAAATTATCATTAAAAGTTGATAAGAATAATTCATTAAAAAGAAAAAGAAAAAGAAGAAGATAATGTAGAGTCTATATTTTTAGATTAGCAACCATGAACAAATGTACCCTTTTATAACATAGTTTGTCTAGTTCATTAGTGTTGAATTAATCTTTGGAACAAGACAAATGAAGTTCATAATAAATGAAGACTCAAGAATGCAAAAAATAGAGTGTTGAAATATTACATTTCGATTGCAGGCTTGACAGGATGAAAGTCCCTTATCTTGACCGGTTGAACTATATTTTTCGATCAATCAAGACTTGTGCAGATTGGAATTTTAGCTTCTTTTCCTAGCCGTTTGATCTATATGATTTTGATGGAACTTAAGTACATATAAATACAAACCCTAGAGCATGTTTTTGGATACACAAGAGGGTAATATTTTGTACAAAGATCTAAAGTTTTTCTAAACCCTTTTAAAAGTACAGCTAAAGACTACGTGCAAACATTAGATCCAGTTATAAACAAAAGTTGCTACAATCAGTTAATTACAGTTGTGCACTAATCAAATCTCTCAGTGAAGATCTCAGAGTCACAAATAGGGGAGTTCATGGATTTAGAGCTACATATGGTCACCTTAGTAAATAGTACATGAGGTAGCAGTAGATTTAAGGTTAAATCTAACGTACATAATTCAATTCTATTTAATAGACATGTTGCCTTGAGAATTGTTTAGATTAAATCCTCCTCAAATTTTTCAGTGTGAAATAGGTAGTTTCATTGGTTTTTTTTTTTTTGTCATCATTTTATGTTGTCTATGTGATTTGTGCTTATTTGCTATTTAATCAATTTAATCAAGAGCATAATTAATTAATTAATTGATTAAAATTTGATTAATTTTTGACAATTAGAGCCTAAAACCCTAATAAATAAGAACAAAAAAAGTCATGGGTTAAAGTTAAAGCTATTGAACTATAAAAAGTTAATAGAATATTTATTAAGTTAATATTATAAAAAATATTAATGATTAAGTTAAGAGCAAAAGTTGTAGTAAAATGGTAATAGCTATGAGTTAGAATATCCAATTGGCACAATCATAACTTTTAAGATCAAAATTTTATTATATTAGTATGCGATATTATATGATTTTAAACAAAAAATTGGTGATTTCTTTCAAAAAAATTTGAAGACGATTCCTTAATATATATGTTAGAATGTTACTTATATAAAAGTCATGTAATTCATATGGGCTTTTTTTATTATTGAGAAATAATTCATATGGACTTTATCATTTGAACATAATGCAAAATGTGACAACAAAACACTAATAACAAAAAAGAGATATATAATGATAAATTTTACCAATGAAAAGGAGATAAATGTGATTACAACAAAGATATTACGTATCTTAAGGATAGGTATTATAGGTAATTAAGTCATATCTATTATCTTATAACTTTTTTCTATTCAGAATTATTTTCTGTTTTTAGAAGTCTTTTATTGTAAGACTACACTAATAATAAAAATTTTAGTACACATTTCAAATAGTTAGGATATCAATTTGGATAATTAAAATAAATCTTGATTTTATTTTTAATTTTAAGAAATTTTTGGTAATAGAATTTTGTTGAAATATAATTTTAAAATTCTTGATACATACATAATATTTTTTACCTTAATTAAATTATCCTTAAATCTTATTGTAAGGAAACGTTTTGCTCCACAGCCCAAATGGATGGACAATGGCCCAATGAGCTCAAAACAATGAATTTATAAGAGAGTGGGCTTAAGACTGAACGGTTAATGAGTTAGGAAAATACTGATCACAATAGGCTAGTTATTATTGGAATGAACAAAACAAACAGTTTGAACAAGAAAAATTCTCCTCAGTCAAGTCCGAGAAAGGTGTGTTCTTATATATTTCTCTTAGTGAATGTTTGGATATAGCTGAAATGATTTTTCAACTATGTCCAGCGTCTATTAGTGGGTCCCGTGCACTGTTTACAATACTCACAAACCTCTTTTTTTAGCAAAATTTTCATTAAAAATAGGTCCCATGGTACTATTCACACTTTTAAAAATTATTTTGCTACAGTGTTTTCAGTTTTCAGTAATAAGCTATATCCAAACAGACCCTTAGACTTATGTAAAAATTACAGTTTTTCGTTACACAGTGATTTTCCTTGGTTTTTTACCCTCCCCCTCTGTAAGGGAGTTAATCCCTTTTATATTTCCCTTTTCTCTTTCATCTCAACCCTTCACGTGTAGATCAGATTGTTAGTTTTGATACTTGTTTTATCAGCACCTTCCTAAAGTCTTTGTGGGTAGCTGTAAGGCTAAAAGTTACTGTTCAGGTATCACTTCCACATTAATGCGGCCAGGAGGTTAGATGCAGAGCATTCAATGCAGTAGTAGTAGCTTTCTATCTAGATATTTATCAATTCTTTGTTGACTCATCTCTTTCTAAAGCTTATCCTTCCCAGCACGGTTGCCTACTACCTGGTTCTTGATGGGTGGTCGGACATTAGGCCTCCATTCTGTCAAACGAGGAGGTATTGCCCCTCGGACAACATCTCTTACTGGTCGGACATTAGGCCTCCACTCTGTCAAACGAGGAGGTATTGCTCCTCAGACAACATCTCTTGCTCATTGCGACCAGATCTTTTCCCTGGCCCAATAATCTATTTGCCTTTGCTAGTACTTATCTATCTTTAGGCTATTTGACGTCCTCGGGCACAGCCCACGACCCAATATCGATATCTGGGCCCTTCATCCCTACACTTATCATTTGATTTGAGGAAATATACCATAACAATTAATAAGAAAAATTACTTTAATAATTAATGGGAATGTATACACAAGTTGTAGAGAGCATATAGCCACTCAATTCAACCACGATTACTACGATCTAACTTTTATTCTATTGCATTAAAATCTAAATACAAATGATTGTACTTACAAATTCATCAATGCAAAATACATTTGTTAATCTATTTTGATTATTTGATTTCTAAACCTGAAATTTAGTTTTTACAATAGCTACAAAATTAGTCTAAGAGTTTTTATCAAAAAAAAAAAAAAAAAAAAAAAAAAAAAAAAAAAGATTAGATCAGTTGTGAGACTTATTTGAGTTCCACTCACCGGGCTCAATCTCTGTCGACTTAATCAGTTTAATACTTCAATATGGATGAGACAAAGACTCATCACCTACTTTGAACAATCGTATGTGTCGTTTGTAAGATATTGCAAGGTTAAATTAAAGAAAAACTTAATAGATATACTAAGAGTATTAGTTTACAATATATTTTTAAAAACTTTTTTATGAGAAAAGAAAAAATAATTGAATTTTTTTATGACTTTTTTATATTTTTTATAAAAGTTCTGTCATTATAGTGCACTTTTGATGCAATGATTATCACATAACTATAAGTATTTATGTAGTGTGAAGATAAGAGCGCAGCCCATGTGCAGCTTTGTTACAAATAAGAAATAACAAGGCCATGATTCGGTGTGAGACATTCAAGTGATAGGAAGTTAGGAACAAATTAACATTGCGGCACAACTTACGAAAGAATACTGGACGTTAGAATCATAATCTAATCCGGCTTAAATTATAGTAATTGTTTTGTGTGTGTGTGTGTGACTCTTTGACTGCTTGGAATCAGCCGCCATTCAATTCATTCCCAAACATTTCTTTCCCTCAACAACTGAGCTCTCTCATCATTACCTAAATAACTTGGTACGGTTCACATATCACCTATAAACTCGATTTCCTACAATATTCAGCCAAAAAACAATTTCTTGGAGATAACCATCAAACGAATTTGGATGGAGTTGGGCTGGGCAGGGCAGGGGAAGTGCAGGATTGAGCAAGTGAGAGAATTAAGCATATAATCTGGTAATAGCAATACCGAACTAGATGTTTCTCTCTCCTACTTTATTTTATTATTTTTTTTTCTGCTAATTCGGCAATCTTAAAACCAAATTCATAGTGAATTCGGCAATACATAACCGAATTTTCTCTTTCTCTCCTCGTTTATCTAAATAACTTGCCACAGTTCCCTTATGAATTATCATCTTATAATTTGATTTTTTACAATATTCAGCTAAAAGATTCCATGAGTTAATTAAGTTGACAAATGTTTATTAGTGCTACACGGCTAGGAAGTCCTTGCTGTGCAATAATTCTAGAACCAAGTAAGATTTTGTTTCCTAGTACCACTAGTTGTTCAAGTTTCTCATTAAAAAAAAAAAAAAAAATTTAATTATTGATGTTCTCTGTAGGGTCAGTTTTTGCAGCCCAAGCCCAAAAGATTCGGATGGTGAGCCCAACAAACCCAGAACAATAAATTTGTAGAAAGTGGGTGAAAGGGTTGGACTGGTTGTGAATTAAATAATAGTTAATTATGGCACTTCAGAACGAAGTAACATGAGATAGTGCTTGAAAAACTGAATAAATGAACGTCCGAAGAGATGTTTTATTGAATGAGAAGTGATTACAACACTCAGAGCTACAGTAAAGTTATTTTTTCTTCTCCCCACCTCCTTTTTTCTCTCCTTATCAGGAGTCCCTCTTCTTTATATAGCCTCCTCCCTCATCATCCCCGTCGTCCACTTGTCCTTCATCTACGTACATGCTTGAGTGTAGGTCACATCAAACATCTTCTCTAGCTTTTTGTGAGTGGCGGTAGCTGAGGTTGCACTATTCAGGGGTCTTCTCCACATAAATGCGGCCAGAAAAGTTGTTGCAGTGCATTAAATACGGTGATAGCAGCTTTTCCTTGAGATATTTTTTCGTCCTTATCATCCCCAGATATGCCCAGAGCTTGTCTTTGTCATTGGGATTGCTAGGAAGGTCATTTGGACCTTCCATACGCTTGTTTGATCAAGACTATTTGTATCCGAGGAGTAAGACCTTTTCGGACCAAGGGTGACCTCTTCGGATTATACTCTTCCTCCATTTCCGGGTTTCTTTCCTCCAGATGGACTCTACCCCAACCAGTTTTTCCTCTTCGGACATACAGTAATCTTCAAACAGGGCCCATATGTAGGTCTGGGCTTTTACCCCCCCCCCCCACAATAGCCCCTCAAAATCTTAATTTTTCCCTCGCATTCGAAGAGAAAAAATAGGATTTTGACTTGTCACAGAGTAAAACGCTTGATAACATACAAATATCTGAACTTGCACGTGTGTAGGCATAGATATAAGCGCTTTATCATTGCCGCTATTGTTTTCGTATTCCCAAAGCGCTGTATTAATTGCTCCAGGCGGCGCTTTTTCCTTTGCATCTAATGGGGGCTGTTGATCTAACGGATGTGGTTCTTCCTCGGGATTCGGGTGGGATAACTTGTACCCCTTCACCTGTCCTCCTATATAAATCCTCAGAAGAGGTTATTTTCTCTATATAAATCTTCAAGCTCCTTCAACCATCAGCCCTAGTATTTCCCAGAGACTGCTAAAAGTCCTACGAACTCGAAGATTGTTCTCTAGTTTAGTTTGTGTAAGTTCTAACATCTTTGAATCTCTTATCCTCCTCTCGGCTAGCGTTCTCGGCTTTCAAATCATGTTCCCCCAGTTATTGCCTTTAGCTTTTCTCAAAAATGGGCAGATTTCAAGAACTCGTCGATAGCCCTGCCCTAATAAAAGAATTTAAGTAGACCTACGAGATACCCCAGGGGGTGAATCTGAGGTATTGTCCTCCGGACCAGATATTAATCGATCGAAAGACGGGGGAAGTAGTAGTTCCCATGATAGCGTTCATAGAAGGCGGAATGACCATTCCCATGGGTTCCATCACCACCAATTATCTTCGCAACCACAGACTTTCCCCCAAGCAGTGTGCACTTAATACCTTTAGCATTTTTCTGACTTATACGGTAGACGGAGTGGGATGTGGTCTGGAATTTGGTAGCGGTCCCTAAGGGTATTGAAGTGACCCTCCTTGATGGTTGACGTAAAGGCGTGGACCGTCCACTCTGGGGGCAAGATGAACTCCCTAAGTCCATCAACCCCCACGACGGACCTCACTAGTTGCTCTTCGTCGTCTGATACCTCTTGGACTTCGATCATCTCCAGGCCCTCATGTGTTGAGGACGAGGAAGATGATGACAGACTACTCTCGCTCGGGACGTCGTGGTCTTTGGGACCTGACGGGTATACCCCTTCGTAATCCGCCCCGTCGCGAATGACCAACTGGTTACTTGACGCACTAGACATGGCTTACATGTAATGACAAAACCTAAGACTCTGACGGGGTTGGAAATAACGACGGACACATGGAGTACAAATAAGAGCAAAAGGAAAAAGAAAGGACGGATATAAAATAACTCACCAGAAGCTTGGAGCAAGATGTGACAGGCGACGGATGCGTGAGTGAACGGATTGTTCTCTGATAGACGTGACAGACTTGCTCTGACAACTTCTTCTAGCAACAAGTGGGGAAATGAGGGGCGGAGGACTGATATTTATAATGGAAGTGCACGGAAGACGAAGCGACGCCTTGTTTCAAAACAACAGCCATTGACAGGATGACACTTGGCACAACACATTAATGCATCAGCTCTTGATCCAGCAGTGTACGGATGAAAATTTACGGACATAGGTGTCCAGGATGCCTGACCGAGTTTTAGATCCGTCACCCCATGGGTCCGTTCATTATTCTTGACGGACCCATCGGGTGAGGGGGCAACTGAAAGGGACAAAATACCTTGGAATGTCTTATGTGACTAGACGGACCGAATATGGTCCGCGGACGCCCGAATAAGCGAATCCGTCATTTGCACGGGCCTCCAATGGATGGACCTGATGTGAACGGGCCGGATATGGACGGAGTGAAGGAAGGTGGGCTAGTTGTCCATGGGCCTATTGGGCCCCTCATGGGGGATATTTTGACCCACTCTCATAAGGGCCTAAATAGAGTCCTTGCGCTAGTAGGACTCCGGAAATCTTATATATTTGGTAAAGATCTTCCGCATAAGGAGGAGATTTATTCATCATGTTTAGGATTCTACAAGGAGAGTCCTATAAGGAAAAGACTTCCGCGCCAAGAAAGGGATGTCAACCTTATGCCACTATAAAAGCCCCAATACCCTCACAAGCCAAGGTACGCATAATTTACCCTCTCTAGCACCCTAGAATTGTGACAATATTTTATGACTTAAACTTCAGAGGGTGTTTGGCTAGCACCATACCGGTGCCCTTCGATAGGTTTTCTCCTTTGTTTCGTGCAGGTTAACATATGAGCGAGAAGAGCATCGTGTGACTCATTGGTGAATTTTCTTGATTCATCAGACCTATAACCACATTTTAAAAACGCGGCTACAGGTTAGCTATAGCCGCATTTTTTAAACCCGACTATAGGTCTTCCAAAAAAAAAATAAAAAATTGGCTGGACCTATAGCCATATTTGTCAACGGGGTCATTTTACTGTACTCTCTTTATATTTGGGGGTACGGTACCCACACAAATTTTAACCATTAATTTTGTGATGTTTTGATCTTAACCGTTGATTTAGTTTTAGTGGATACTGGTTACTGGGAAAACAAGTTAGCGTATATAACCCAAAAATAATTTAGATGGAACCTCTCTCAATTTTTCTTTAGTGTTCTCTGCATCTTTGTTTCTCTCTCATGTTCTCCACTCCTCTCAAATTGTTTCTTCTTGAATTCTCAAGTGAAGGTTTCTTCAAAGATGAAAATCGTTTTGATATCTTAAAGGTAAGGATCAAAACAATAAAACTCTAATTTCAATGTTGTTGTTTTGTTTCCATTTTTCTTTATTTTTAGGATTGCCCATTTGAAAACGTAGATATATGAACTTTTTATTTCATTGATTTTCTTGTGGGTATTGTGTATGGGGTGGGTGAGGAGGAATCCTCAATCTTCTTCATGCAGTTTGTGTTGTGTTATTGTAATTTCTCTGTATTTCATTCACTCCGGTTCTATCGCACTATGTTTGTGTTTTTTGGGTTTGTGGGTTCAATTTCAATGAGTTCTTTGGGTGTTATCTTGGGTTTTTGTGGCTGTGAATTTTAGAGGGCTTTTCAGTGGGTATTTGGGTATCTAATTTTTCTGATGAGCTGTGGTTATTCAATGGGTCTTTCTGTTTTCTGTGGGTCAGTGAGTTTTCATTGGGTTTGGGATTTTTTTGTTGATCTCTCTTGTTCTATCGTCTCTTTATGTTGCTGTGAACTAAATTTTTTTGTTTATATTCCCCCCATGGAACAATTACAAGTTGCAGAGAAATTTTGTTTGTTGTGTTATTTATAGGATCAACAACCAATGTGTGTTTGTGTTTCTTAATAAAGATTCTGCTTGATTATTGCAATAAAGAAACAGGAGTAACAATCTTAAACTTTTTTTTTTATCACATAATGTTTCTTGCTTTTAATTTGTATTATTGATCTTATGTCATTAACATACATATTCATAACCCAATCATTTTGTGGTACTTGATATACTGTAATGTAAAAGAAAAAGAAAATCACTTAAATGTGATATACAATTTTTGTATGCCAAACTTCAATTTCTTTTTATTTTTGACTAGTAATTGGAATAAGGACATGTCCAACTAAGTCACAAGATTCGTGTACATTCACTGTGTGGCTATTTGATCAGTTTGAAGGGTCTTGAATATGCATGTGAACAGTTAAGTAGTAGAATAGGTATGTATATTCACAATGGACTTCTTTAAATGGAGCTACAAAATGAGGCGATTAAAATTTCAACAAATAGTATTTTTTGTTGTGATAGGTACCCTAAAATATTTTTAGGGATGCACATGGGCAACCTACTTGTTTATTTGACTAGCTTGTGTTGAACTTGTGTGTCAACTAGGATTGTGAATTTGAAGTCTATTTGCAACTTCTTGGGATGCTCCTAAATGTTCGATAACATTTGGTGAGCATATGCTGTATGAGGATCATGGTGACAAAGTTATTGTTTTTGCAAAGCCTTTCTCAGATAAACTATTTTGGATGAAATCATTTTCATGGTTCTAAAGCTAGGTGCTCATTGAATAATTGTCAATTAGCAAGTAATTCACACTACTGTGTTGGCTTGGTAGTCATTATCATTAGAGTGGGTTCTCTGCTTTAAACTGTACCATCCAAACTGAGAAAGGTATTAAGCTGTGTTTTCAACTAGGTAACCTAGTTGCTTTTTTTGCCAATAGAATGACCTGTTAAATAGATATGTTAATGTCTCTAATTTTATATTCAGTAGTTTACTGTTTACCTTACTATAATTAGGTCTGATTCATTTTAACTTTTAAGAAAATATACTCAAACCTCTTTATAGTTGCTCTATATCCAATACAGTCAGGTGACATCTACACTAAATTGGTATGATGAATACTATTGATGTTTTGAACTAATACGAGATATCGGGAATCAACCTCATAAAATAGTTATATTCAAGGATATCAAGGTTAAAGAAATTTGTAAGACCACATTTCAGTTAGTATTTACTTAGTTATTAGTGCATTCTCAAAAAAAAAAAAAAAAAAGTAATAATAATAATAATAAAGTTATCAGTGGAAAGCCTCTCCTTCTATATTTATTTGTTGACGCTTGAGATTTTTTTTTTTTGGATGGAGTAGTCAAGCTAGTTAAATACAGTTCAATGTTATATAAACTTAAATTCTTATTTTACCATTCGTCCCCTTTCTAATAAACTTAGTAAGTTGTTAAGAGCTAATGGGTAGGATGAGGGAATGGTCAGATGAGTGAAGGTCTGGAATAGAGCCTTTCATGAGCTTTGTTTGTTTTTAGACCCCTTAAAAACACAATTGGATTAACCTAGTTAACAAGCCAAGTTATTACTTAGTCCAAATTCCAGATCTAGGTTATCACAATCAAACAATCATATCATGCATAACATCGGAAAAAATAAATAACACAATAATATGATGACCCAAGAAAACCAAACTAGTAAAAAACCTGAGGAGGATTTAACCTAGCTATCCTCAAGGTAAACTTGAATCCACTATAGAGAGAATCAAAGTTTGTACAATAGCGACTTAGACCACTAACATCCTATTGCTACCCACTAGTAGAAAATTTACTGGCACGACCATGTGCAAGCTCCGTGACCATGGACTCCTTCTTTCTTGGATTCTCCAGCAAGTACAAGCACTCCCGCTTGCGTATCTTTAAGCTCTTATGGTAGCAACTGAATGATCATCAAGTTCTTGAAGAAATCTCCTTCTTGATAATCCTAAACTTGTGTGAAGGCAAGCACCTCTCAGATCTCACAAGAGATTCACACAAAAAGCAATATGAGCAACCTCTAAAACGTGGTTAGGGTTTGCCTTATATACGTAGGGCAAAACATAAAATGCTAAACGTTTTAATGAGCTAGGGTTGGGTTGGAATTCTGCAGAAAAAAACATTCCGCCCGATATTCGATCGATCGAGCTAGGTCGAAAGTCACTAATATTTCTACAGCCACTCGATTCCAACTTTACATACAACGCACATACTTTGAGCAAGTCTAAACAAGACTAACAACTGTTTTGATCATGGTTTGCCAACATTACACATTAGAGCTCTAAATACATTAGTTTTTAAGTCTTTAGAACCTAACAAACTCCCTATTTGGCAAGCCGTGATAAAACACAACTAAACGCTCAAAGTTTACAAAGAAAAGCCATTTACAAAAAAATGCCCATTATAACAAATTCAATCCTAACTACTATCCATCAGTTGCAAGTGTAGACAACAGCTCAATTTAATCAACCTGTATATTTCCTGAAATACTAAACAAAACGCATAAACGCATGTGTGGAAAATACAAGTAAACAAATAAATTCTTGATTTCACACAACACAAAATAAAGACATATATCAATGAATAACTCATAAATATAAAATCAATAAGCAGTGAAACAAAAAACATGTAAAACAATAAATGTAACTCCCCCTAACATGAATAGCCCAACAAAAATGCATCAAGAGCAAAAAAGGTAAAATAAAATGTGAAGCACCTAGATACAATCTAATCAACTCCACAAGCTCCAACAAAAACTCTCCCCCTAAGAACAAAAAACCCGCTACAAATGTCCTAATGTACTTCCCCTTTTTATGACAGAATGCCAGGGCACTCAAAATCCATCATCAAAAGGAGGTGGCAGTGAGGATCATTGAAACTGTGCCAACTCTGCTCGCAAGGCACGGGTCTCATCGAGCTCGTCCACCAAAATCTGTCCATGAGCCACCTAAATGGTCAAGACATGATCCAAAGTACATCAAATGTCTGAAGCATCTGAAGTAGTCAGTGGAGGAACATCAGCATCAGCAGCAGCAGCACCAGACGCCTCAGCCGAAGTAACACCTGTAGAAGAGGGAGGAGGGGGTACAACACTAGAAGGCTCAACTCTAGGAGCTCTCATATGAGCAACCCTTTGCCTAAGGAAGGTGGCACCTATGGGAGCTATGACATGTATGGGCTTAGAAGCAGGGAAACCATCTAAACCTAAAAACAACAAAATCTTATGAATGAAAATAGGATGAACAAGAGCATGAGCGACGGCTAAACTCCTATGAACAAAGAACGAAGAAACAGATGAGGAAAACTAATAGAAGCACCAGAAACAAGTGCGTAGAAAAACACACATCGCTCAATAAGGATGGTGTGGAGATGAGAAATAGGCCACAAAGAATGACATGCTATCCAAAGGAAGAGATAGGTAGTCTTAGGAAGCTCAGTGGACGTGATCCGAGGATCAAAACCCCACTGGATAGAAGACCCAGTGATGTATGACATAACGTCATCAAGGGGTGGAGACTCCGCATAAGGATAAACGAGCTGCCGAACAATCAGAACACCAAGAGCCTCAGCCACTACCCTAAGGGTAATTTTGAACTCTACACCTCGTATCCAATTCCGAACCAAGGTGTTGGCATCATAAATGTGATAAGAGAGGGTCGAGTAGAACTCTCTAATCAGGGCAGTCGGGGGTGGATGATCTATCTCCAACAAAGACAACCAGCCCCTACTCTCAAAATTTTCCCTAATAGTAGGATCTAACTCATCTAACACAACCTTCTGCTCAGCCCAAATCTTTCTTTTACTATTCAGCTTTTCATAGGCCTCTCTACTTTTGTCACTCCAAAACAACTCACTCCTAGAAGGAGGCTCAGAAGAAGTGGAGGGTGTCCTATGGGCTCTAGTCTTCCTAGGCATGGTACTAGGGTAAGGACAAAGACAAACAGAGACAAAAAGAACAAAAAGAAAAACCAAGGGCAGACTGCAAGTTAGCACAAAAAAAATATAGAAATATCAATCTATATGATGCATGAACAGTTAAATGTTATGATGCATGCTCTAATGCAGTGATAATAAGTTCAATTTAAGTTCAAATTCACAAAATTGGCTTGAGCATAGAGTTTCTAACAAAAACCCCAAAATTTGAAAAATCCAGTTGTTCAATTTGTAATAAATTGACCAATTGATCATCACAGAAGTTAGAATACAGATCATAATGATCAATTACATCAATCCAACAAGCCAATTTCATCAATTAAACTCAATTTGAACAAAATCCCCAATTCGGGTAAATACAAGCCCTAGAAATTTCAATTTCTCACAAAACACTAAATTGATCAAATTAAACATCATAGATCATGTTTATAACATTATAGGAACAAAACCTAATGATCAATTTCAGAAAAGAAGGTTTGAATCATCAAAACCCCAAATTTGAATAGGTCTGAAAAATCCCAACAAAATGCATGAATTTATGCATAAAAACATGAAAATAAATGCAAAAGGAAGGGTATAATGGTCTTACCGGCTTATAGAGAGAAAAACCTTGCAAAAATTTTGGTGGAAAATGACAAAAATTTGATGTTTGAGCCTTGTCCAAGTCGGAGAGAGAGAGAGAGAGAGAGAGAGAGAGAGAGAAGTTTGAAAACTTTTGAAAAAGATGAGTTGAATAAGTCAAGATTTGATTTTTTTAAAGCTTTATTCATGATTTTCGATTGATTGAAAATCAGTTTCGATTGATTGAAAGAGACAGAGACTCATTAAAAATTTTAAAAACAATTTTGATTGATCGAAAAACAGACTGGATCAATCGAAACAGACAGAGGCTCACTAAAATTTTGAGATAAAAAACAGTTTTGAAAAACAAAACACATTTTGTGCAGTAACTACTCAAAGCATTGAAATTGATGAACAAAATGCATGAGTATGAGATGAAATGCTTTTAAAAAACACAAGTTTAAAGCCAGTTTTTCGAAAATTAAGATTTCAAACATTCTTCCTTTATATTCTCAAGCATCAAATATGTTTTGCATAAAACGCAAGTATTTTCAAACTTGGTTGGTCAAACCAAAAACACACACAATTACATGTACAATGTTTAGCAAGAGTAACTTGTGTAATGTGTGCAACTAGCAAAATCTTGAGATACATGTGAAGTGATATGTGAATAGAAATCAAACACAAAGTCTACAAAATTTATCACATAGAACTTGAAAGAGACTATCACCTAAAGAGTTACATCATATAACTTCCACATCTCCATGATCATAAGTTTGCAATCATGTAAGTTTCTTGATTTGCCTCATATTGTACACACCAGTTTTAATTGTTCAGAAACTTATTAAAATAGCCGGGATAATGTACACACCAATTTTATTTATTTGATTAGCTTAAGTCCAATAATGTACACACCAATTTTAACATTAAACCGAGGCTACCCTTATGTTCTTTTTGTGCATGTGCTACACTTTCTTGAACACAAAATCTTACGATATGCACTAGGTGTTTATGATTGGCTAGTGAACAATGGTGAGATGGTTATTTATGCATTTCTCAAAAAGTTCAAGTTCAACAGTCAAAGACATGTGACTTCAAGATCAAGACAAGTAATCAAAAACCATAAACATCTTCCACACAACATGCACTACAAAGCTTCAACTAGTAAAGTGCAATAAAAAGCTCATTCAAGCTAAACAAGGTACAAAGACATGTTACGTGAAAATATATTGACCAACCTTGTTTTCAAAAAACAAGAGAATAAATACAAAACACGATTTGCTTCCTTTCCCCCCCCCCCTCCCGCTTTTTTTTTGAAAAGAAGAAACCAAAAAAAAAAAAAAAAAAAACAGTCCTAGAATGAAATGTATGAATGTTATGTAATACAAATCCTAAAAACAAAAAGAAACACAAAAACCAAAGAACAATGGTCACAAAGGGTAGAACAATGAAGCACAAGGAACATGTCAGAAAGACTCAATTAGATTGAGTCTTTTGCATCCAAAACCTTTTAGATGCACCACGAGCATTAGAGTTTTTATTCACATGGGAATGATTTCCAACTCCAAGATTAGAATAAAGGTTTAAAGTCTTTACCAATTCACCAATGAGTACCATAGGATCTTGTGCTTGAGACACAGGTACTTTTGGTTTGTTTGCTCTTTTAGCCGCGTGCAGCTTATAACATTTTGGACAAATGTGCCCAGACTTTCTACAAAAATGACAAACCCAAGCAGGCTTACCATGCAACTTATCCTTAGAAATGGTAGACTACTTAAGTTTAGACTCTTTCAGATCAACACTAATCTTCCTAAGAGGTGTGACCTCTACAAGTTTAACAGTCTCACTCACAACCTCACTCACAGGGGGTTCAGAGGAAAAAAGAACAAAGTTTGTGGAATGGGGTGCAAACACAGAGATGCTTTCAACAAAACCTAATCCAGATTTGTCAGAAGGAGACTTTTGAACACTCAGCATATTATCAAGTTTAGAACTAGCAGATCTAGCAACAAATAAATCAAGTTCCAAATTCTTAACTTTATCAAGCAAAAACATATTCTCAGTTTTCACATTGTTCAAAAGTTCATTAGCATTAAACAATTTCACAAGCAAATTTCTCTTATCAAGCTCAAGAGATGCAATTTTCTTTAAGCCTAATTCAACATTCATGACATCTTTTGCAGCAACTTTACAAAGTTTATTGTAGGTTTCTTAAAAATCTGCATCCTCAGAGAGTTCCCCATCAAAAGGGTTCTTTTCAACCGACACACTTTCATTGACTACAGCAGTAGTAGTGAAAGCAATGAAGTTTCTATCCTCATCACACCCAGACTCATTATCAGAAACTTCATTATCACTAAGAGTTACGGCCATAACCTTACCCTTAGACCTCAAGTATGTAGGACATTCAGATTTCATGTGATCATACCCTTGACATCCAAAATACTGAGGACCCATAGAATTATTAGAAGATTGACCAACTTTTTCTCTAGGTTTTTCATTGTTGTTAGCCTTAGTGGGATCATTCTTCCTAAAGTTTCTAGGTTCAGCAGTGTTCATACCTCTTGCCTTTTTGTTACTATTCCTAAGAAAGTTTCTAAATTTCTTGGCAAGGTAAGTAATCTTTGTAGTAGAGAGCTCATCATCAAATCTACCAACATCAATATCATCAACTATCTTAAGAGCCATTGATTTGGATTTGCTAGGTTTTGGTAGGTCTAACTCATAGGAGTGAAGAGATCCTACAAGTTCATCAATAGGGATAGAGTCCATATCCTTGCTTTCAGTGATGACAGTCACTTTGGGTCTAAACTCTTAAGTTCAAGATCTAAGAATCTTCCTAACAATTTTAGGTTGATCATAGATTTCACCCAGATTATAAGCAGAATTAACAATGTCATTAAGCTTAGCATAGAATTCATCAAAAGATTCATCATTAGACATCCTAATGCTTTCAAATTTAGAAGTTAATTGCTACAACTTATTAATTTTAACTGCCTTTGTGCCTTCATGCACAGTTTAGAGGATATTCCAAGCAGTGTGAGTAACCTCAACATTAGAGATTCTCTTAAATTCCTCCATAGAAACAACATTGAAAATAGCATTCATAGCTTTGCTATTGAAAGCTGCTGCTTCTTTTTGAGAAGTTTGCCACTCACTCAAAGGAGTAGTGGGCTTCTCCCATCCGTATTCAACGGAGTTCTAGACTCTCTCATCAGTTGATTTTAGGAATTCTTTCATTCTTACTTTCTAATAAGCGTAATTATTCTCATCAAAGTGAGGTGGAATAACAAAAGAGTGTCCATGTTCCATGACAACCGGGGTCAAGGATCAGCTCAGAGATCAAAAGATCTACAACAAAAGAGCAACCTGCTCTGATACCACTTGTTTCTCTTTAGACCCCTTAAAAACAAAATTGGATTAACCTAGTTTGAAAGCTCGAAAATGTGTTGAAAACACAAGAGCTGTTAAGACCCCCAATTAAAAGTTACGATTCGATTGATTTTACACTAACTTAATACTAAGTGCGGAATAGTGTAAAAGCGAGCAAACAAACATACAAGCTACTCTAATCCATAAACTAAGCAACACAGCAGTAAAATGGAATGTAAAAGAGTAGGGAAGAAAGATGCAAACATAAGATAACACGCCGATGTGTTATTGAAGAGGAAACTGAAGAACTCGGTGAAAAACCTCTTCGCCACCCTCCAAGCAGTAATCGATCCACTAGACAATCAGTTGGAATACATGGGTTAGCAAGAGACCCTTCAAGCTTAATCTACCCGATGTACCTAAACCCTCCAAGCTCCTACTCCAACAAGACTTCTCGGAACCGTGTCTTGTCTAGCTCTTCGGATCCCGCAATAAGCTCCATGTTGCATCTGCCATCCTTGGCTTCTTCCAATGCTTCCCAACAGTGCCAAAACTTCACTTGACAATCTGAAAGGGTGTGGTAAGTGTTTGGGCTATCAACCTCTCAATGGTATGGAAATGGAGAGGTAGGAGTTGAGGAAATTCCCAAAATAAATGTGTAGAGTATTGTGGGTATAACAATCTCTAACTCTCAAGGTGTTTGGCTAGGGTTTTCTCTAAGAAGCTCTCCTTAACATTTGTGGGTAATGTGGGTATAAATATTGTAGGCACAGAAAGTGTGTATCTGACTGGACAGGTTGGCAGAACAGAATGTCTCGCGGGTGTCTCGCAGGAAGGCCTTACCCGCGAGATACTCGCGAGACATAGCTGTCTCCATTTGGCCTGACTCTTCGCATTCTAGCATGTGCAAGGCACATGTGTTACTTCGCTGGATGCTAAGTCGCGAGCTACCAGGCAAAAACTCTCCAGTCTTCAATTGCTTGAGTTTTCACACTACTTTCTCTATCACACGACCCTTCCAATGAAATCCCACAATAAATATAGGTTACAAAAGATTGAATAAAATTACAATCAAATTTGGCATGGAATATAAGCCATAAAAAACACATAGTTGTAAATAACAACTTTACAATCTCCTCATTTGGCTATTCCTTGACAAAACCCCTAAAACAGACTCTAGACTTAAACGTGAGTTTGGGAACAGTGGCAAAACTCACTTACACCTAATCTAGAAGCTGTGAAGCACTTGCACGTATATACCTGTTACCTGAAACACTTGCATACAAACAAAACTTTCATTAAGCTTATGACAAGTTGAACACAAGGTATGTACATGAGCAAGTAAAGTGTGATCAAGTTTGTAAACATTATAAAACATGTAAGCATATCTTGATCAAACAAAAGCAGTCATTGAAGAATGACTACAATGAAACATTTAGCAAGTAAATGCTCATCCGAACACGCAATGCAATTAAGAAAAATCCAAAGGATCAATTGCATGTCCAACACTCAATCAATGCAAAATACACGAAGTATTTGCATCTAGGATACAAGATCCTACTAGGGCACAAGGGTGAGGTACTCAAGACATATTAGCAATATCTTAAAAGTACAAAAAAATGCTACAAAGCATAGAGATTAATCACAACTATTGAAAATAAACTGAAATTAAAACAGAGTATCAAAGCTTTAAACAAAAGCAATAACAGTAAAAATTGCAAAAAAAAAAAAAAAAAACAACTTCTAGCTTCTCCTTCCCCTATCACTACACTCCCCCTATCAATGACACCATCTCCCCCTTTTTGTCATGGAATAGCTAGTCTCCATTTTCTTCAAGCTTCCTTTGAATTTCATCCATCTGAGTTTGGAGAGATATGAACTTCGTATCAAAACGAATGTGCAGGGAGTGCATGATAGTAGCTAGCCCAGATATCTTGGTATTACTCTCGTGAAGTGCAGCCATGATGTTGTCTAACTATTCATCATAGGCATGGGGGTAAAGCTTAAGCTCCTCGAAGTTGCATGACTTTCTTACTTGACATTCTTCTTGGTGTGACTCATACTTGCATGAAGAGTACGAATGGTAATTGGACTTGGCCTTGGGTATATCTTCTGAAGGATGCACACCTTTGAGCTTCAAAATCCTTGAAATGAGGGGACAGAAAGGAATGCAATGCCTTGAAGCAGTCCAGTCAACCGTTTTTGCCAAGATGTGGAAAATATGAGAGCACACATCAATCCCTTCATCAGTGATCAGATCATGCAAGAATAATGCTCGACCAAGATTCATATATCCGGTACTTGACAAAGGATAGTGGTTGCTACACACGATCATTGTGAGTAGTCTTAATAAGGGAGAAAGGGATGCCACACCGATTGACTTCCTATTGGAGGAGAATTCCAAATTGGCACCTAAAGCCTTTTTAAGAAACTCTTCATTTGGATTCAGCTCATCATATACCGACGACATGGGGAGTATTGGCCAGTTAATGTGTAGGATTTTCACCAAATAAACATGTGTTATTGAGAAACTCTTTCCTCTCACCTAACACTTTATCTCTTCTCTGTTAACAATGGCATTGACATAGAACTCTTTTACCATGTTCTCGCATGCATCCTCAAGAGTTGAGGGCAGAAAGTTCCAATCTTTCGTGGCAAACCAAATGGGAATATTTGTGTCACGAAGAGATGGCTGATTAATGGCCCTTTCAACCGGCAATGGAGCGTCTCAAAAATAGTTCATATAGGTCTGAAATGCAGCATAAGATCTGAACAAGTTAGGGTCATAAATTTTCGTTGAAAGACGTGTCCTTTTTGACGCGGTTCATCAACATCAATTATCGGCTCTTTCCCTTTGCTGCTGGCTCCTTTCACTGCCAAGCTTTTGAATGGAGACATTTGCACACATGACCACAGAATGTACAAGAAATATGTGCAAAAACACAAAACAGAACATAGAACTTGATTAGATTCAAGTTAGTTCAAAGAAAAGATAAAATAACCTAAAACAGAGTATAAATAACTCAAAACAGCGCACATAGACTCAAAATAACATGCTAAACAGATAAAACAAGTGACCATAGACACAATGCATGAATGAAGTGAGTGTAACAGTGTGTGCATATGCTGTGCCTGTGCTGGTGCATAAGAATGCATCATGAGATGCATGGGGTGTGCTTAGAGTGTGCCTAGTGTGTGCAACATGGGCAAAGTGTGTGACACACATAAACAGTGACCAAAACAAGTTAAATAAGGTCAAACAAGTGTAAACCTAGAGATTGGAATTCACTTGAATCCAATTTAGCACAAGAATGTCACTAGGACATTCTATCAAACATCTAACATGCAATAGTGCACAACAGTGATGTAAAATGCATGAACATAGAGAAAATATGCCTCAATACATGTTAAAACTGTCACAAGGGGCCAACACAGATGCACAAACACCAAATGGGACTCAGCCCAAACAAATATTTTGAAAAGAAAAATTCACAAAATAGAAACCCTACCCTTTTTCGAAAAATCCCCAATTTACAAAACCCTAAGTTAAAATCTGCAAAATTTAAAACAAAATGAAAGCAATGTTAAGGAAAACATACCTTGAAGTGATTTTGCAGAGATTTTCACTTGAAAATGATGGGGTTTTGATGAAAACTGATTTTGGGTTGAGAAGGGTTTGAAGAGGGCTAGGGTAAGGGAAATGTCTAAGTGTTTGAAAAACTGTCACATCTGCTACATAAAACTGAAAACACACGTTTTTTGCGGGTTAGGCAACAGTGACGCAGTCGCAAGACAGTCGCGAGAATGACCATTGATGCACAAAAAACTTCGCAAGAAGCTTTAAGTCGCGAGACAGTAGCGATAGCTTCTGTCTGAGTTTGCAAAAATCCATTTTTGGCCAAAGAGCATTGCGCGAGAAGCTATTGGTCGCGATATAGTCGCGATACAGTTGCGAGAGTTTCTATGTAAAGTGATGAAAAATTTATTTCCCTCAAGCTCATTTCGCGGGAAGCTCTAAGTCGTGAGCTTCTCGCGAAACACCCTCTAAACCAGTTTTTGAAGAAAAACACAAAAATGCATTTTGAACAAAAACAAAAAACACAAAAGTATAAAATCACTTTCAAAAACAAATAAAACACTCAAAAATCTTTTTGGGTTTGATCAACAAGTACTTGAGCATACACATCACATTTGGACATGTACAATCACACAAATAAGATCAGCATTCATTAATCAAAGTCTTGTGTGTTATGGGTGAGTATCAAGTGTGAAATAATCCTTAGACCATAGTGAAGCTTTAATGATCAATTCAATCAAGTCATACACAACTGGTACCTAATCAAGTAGTCTATCTCAATAATAGAAATGAACATATATGACCTCCCACAAATTGATTACACAACTTAGAAGCTTTTCATTTGGCTTCTGCATAAATCATGACATTTGATCCTTTTTGGATAATATATCTCTTTTTGAGATCGGTGCTTGAAATTTTTTATATTTCAACATTGAGAATAGCCTTTGGCTTTTTGAGCACCATACATTTCAATACAAAAAGTCGCTTTTCCATTTTTCCTAGTCAAATATTAGTATGTACGACAAACTTTTGCAGCTTAAAACCTCTTTTCATTTGGAGATTTATATTTGTTTAGTTTTTTTGCAAAAACATAAAAATAAATAACGTGGGAAGCGATATAGGCACAAGTTTATGCAAGTATCAAGACCATTAAGCCAATTGACCAATCATTTATGACGAGCTTGAAGATCTATTTACAACAATCATACATAGTTTTCAAGATATCTTCCACACAGATAAAAGTGCATACAAAATAAGCTAAGCTCGTAAATGCACTACACCATTAGTACGAAGGTACTAGGCCAAACTCACATGAGATACACGCAAAACAAGCGATCAAACTTTTTGAAGATTTTTCAACTTTTTATGGGTTTTTGAATTTTTTAAACACACTCAAAAATAGAACAAAAACAAAAACAAAGCAAAAGCTTGTAAAAGAAACATGCTAGACTCCAGAAGCAAATGATACAAAACAAAACAAGCATGTAAAGATGCATAAGCAAATGTCCCTAAACATCGAAAGTATTAATGCATGGACATGTTAAAATGCTTATGCATGAGTACCCATTTTCACTCACACGACGCATGCGTTTGAGGTGATATCTCTAAAGGATTAGGTACGAGAGTCAGGACTTTCAAATCGTCTAGTAAAGCTCTCCAAGCAAGTGGTGAAGGCACCGATCATTTTCATCACGTCCATCACGCCGAAATCACCATTTCGACCTCTTGATTGCTCACCAGTACAATTCCTTTTGTCATTCTTAGGGCTTTTTGACCTCTGAACACTTGCATTCTTTAATGCCTTCAGCTTATGGCAATTTGGTCTTATGTATCCTTGAAGTCCACAGAAATGACAGAAATGTTGAATTCTCGGACCTCTTTGCAAGTTTGGAGGTGATTTCCCTTGAACTTTAGGCTTGACCACAGTTTGATTGCAAGGCTTATTCAACACCCGTTGGTCAGCTATATTCTTCTTCTTTTCATCATTTATTTTCTCAAGATTAGGGGCAACTGCAACCGGCTCTCTGGCTTTCACAAATTTCACATCTTTGGTGACATTGGCTGATGAGCTACTCCCTCTGGTATATCCTCACCTGGAGTTGTCTGAGAAATGTTTTTGAGATGAAATAACATCATCTAGCTTCTTCGTGGATACCCTTTCTATTTTGGCATTTGCTTGCACTACCTTTAGCTCAAGAAATCTGATTTTTGAATAAGATTCAGTCAGCTCACCATTCAGCGTCTCTATCTCACACTTGGCCTCTTTATAACGCACTAGAAGACTTTTATAGTCCTCCTCTGCCTTTCTCATCTTATTTACGGCTGCCTTGGCCACCCTTGTATATTCTCCTAACTTTTCAAGTAGGGAATTGTAGTTTTCTTGAAGACTGGCTGTGTTTTCATCTTCTTCAGCATCAATTTCTTCAACAACTCCTATTAATTCTTCATCGCTATGATCCCCAAGCTCTTGTACTAGCAAGTTCAAGTCCTCTGAAGACTGATCATGGGTAATAGTCATAAAGGCGGAGTAGTTCCCTTCTCCATCACAACTCTCTTCAGACTCAGAATTTGAAGATTTCGAATCACTAAGCGTTATGCCATACGCCTTGCCCTTTCCTCTTAGATAGTTAGGACACTCCTTCTTGAGATTGTTAGAATTATTGCCCTTAAATCCTATTGTATGATGCTATATATGATATTAAGTGTGACATTATTTATGACTTAATATTGTGTCTAATAAAGTTGTTTTATTATTATCTAAAATAATGGTAACCTGAATATTCGGACATTATCATATAGTCCATGAGATGCATAGTATGTGATTTATGTGATTTAGTCACAGAAGATATAAGTCACAAGTTGTTTGTAAACTCAGAATTATAGTTCGTAGTTGGTGATGAAATTAGGCATTTTATCTACGAATACTATAACATATCAACTACGATGATTTGTCTTGATTATAGAAGTGGAGACTTCTAGTTGATGTGTTGATGTGTTTTAAGAGTTAAAACATATTGAACTGGATCGCTATGAGATTTATTATTCTCCTAAGGTTTGTCAAATGAATAATAAATCTCACGACTTATATTTGCATGAACTCTTAATCCTGAGAGAATAATGGACTTGATCATGAAGTGTAAGTTGTTTTGATATATCAGGAATGAGATCTAAAGTAACGGTCAAAACCTCAGTATGTTGGGCAGCCACATTTAGTGTTGATGGAACATATATTCTTAAGATGGAATTCATAGTCTCTTAACGGAGATATAAAATATTCCCTTGAGATAAGTTTAATGGGTTTGTTATTCAGAGAGTTAGGCTTAACTACTTTGGTAAGAAATTACTAAAGTGTATATTTATGAAATTGGATTTCATAAATATATGATGAATAACTTAAAATGATTAAACCGGATACTCAAGGATTAAGATGTAGTAATCTACAAAGTGGCAGTCCACATTTATGACTTTGTATCACTACGAATATTTTATGAAGTGGTTTGCATGTATAATAAAGTCTTGGGATATAATTTATAGATAAGGCCTAGAGTGCAACTATATTTATATAGTGGTATTAAATATAGTTAATGATAACTTTAGACTTGTCTAGAGTTGACAGAAAAGCCCAAGGCCCATTGGAGCTAGTGTCTTATTGGTCCCTTTTGGTCCCACTCCAAGCCACACACTTAAGCCCAATTGGAAAGGCCCAAAAGGCCAGCCCAATTAGATAATTGGTTAGATACAAAAGGAAAAACGTACAGAATTCCCGAGGGTGAAAAAACATCATTGTAGAATGGTGAGTATGTGAGTGTGAGTCACTTTTTAATTCTACTTTTGTAACTGATTGAGAGTCCACACTTCTTGGGCGATAGTAGAATTGGAGTGAAGATTAAAAGTATTCCCAAGTATTTCGATCGTTGTTTTGAAATTGATCGCTTAAAGGTACGCTCTCTTATACTTGAATTCTGAAATTTACATAGTGCATGTTATAGATTGAGAATGAAGTAGATCCGTTAATTTTCCGCTGCGTACATGCTTATTTCCTTCAATTGGAATTAGAGCAGTCTTCAATTTCCAATTTGTTTAACATGTTTTGTGAGTTTTAGAATTAGAGATGATAGTTTCATATTGTTAGAAGATTATGTTTTAATTTTCTGCATGTTGTTGAAACAATGATTTGATGAAAACTGAAATTGATGTTTTGATTTTGTTTAAATTTAAATTTAAGTATGTTAAATTGAGTCTTAAGGCTATAGCATCAATAGAATTCAGTTTTGACATCAATCTCTGTCTGTAATGTTCATATGTTGAACGTTTATTCTTGAAAAATGAAGAAAACTGCCTTAGAAAATTTCTAGAAATTTGAGTTTCGTGATTTTCAATCGATCGAAAATCACTTTCGATCGATCGAGTGAAACAGTGATCAGACTTTTTAAATAGATTGATTTTCGATTATTAGTTGATTGATCGAATTTATTTTTTCGATCAATCGAGAGGCAATCGAGTATCAATCGAACAAATCAGGAGGTCAAGTTCGAATTTTTTAATTTTTTCGATCAATCGAGGGGCACATTCGATCGATCAAAAGAAAGAAAATCAAAAATTTTTCTAAGTGTTTTCACATGTAAAAGTACTAAGACTATGTATAATTAGATTATGCATGTTTTGTAATTAAAAACATTTTCTTTAAAACATCTAGTGGGAGAGAGATACAAGGGTTTGATCTCACAGCTTTCATTGTAGGTTCATAGTAGTGTGAGATATATACTTTTTCTTTGCTTCAAGCTTAGCATTCCATGCGGAGACTATTTATTTCATAGTCCTACAAGATTGAATTTCTTGGTTTATAGTGGTATGATCAAACACCTTGTCTTATCCTCGAGCTTTGCATTCCATGCGGAGGGTGTTTTGTATCATAGTACTACAAAATAAGCCTGTTAAGGGGATAAAATGTGGCTACACATGATTCTAGACAATGGTATACACTAGACTAAATATTATAGTGTCCTCTATGCTGAGTTCTTACTATCATTATTTAGAGGCCAAATGTATAACGGCATATTATTAGTGTTTGATAAGAGTTATCATGATAGCACTAATAATGAGAATAGTTCTCAATCAATCATAGTATTTTATATTCACTCTATGTTGAGGGATATTAAATATGGGATTGGGTTGTCGTTGCATATATTATATTATGGTTTTATTAAGGTTCTATACTATATGTTTATATGGTAAATTGATAATGTCTAGTTTACTTATTATATTCATGTTTTTCATATTTGAACATGGCATCTTTTAGCCCACTTGTTACTGCTGAAGAGCATAAGTATGTTCTTACTAAACCATGTCCTATCTTTCCTTCATTAGATGCTCCTCTTAGGGAAAAACAGCGATATGATTGTTGGCAGAAATCTAATGAGATGGCTAAGTGCTACATCCTAGCATCTATTTCAAATGTTCTACAGCATCAAATGCAGGATGTAGAACTAGCTTCAGACATTATGCTAAGTCTGAAGGAGATATTTGGTGAGCAAGGTCATTCTGCAAGGCAAGAAACTATGAGGCAAATTTATTATACCAAAATGGCTGAAGGAAGTTTAGTAAGGGAGCATTGTCTTACAATGATTTCTAATCTGAATACGTTGGAGGTTTTAGGTGCCGATATTGATGGAGAATCCCAAGTGGATATGATACTCTAGTCACTACCGGAATCATTCAAGGAATTCAGACTTAATTACAATATGAACAAAAAGGTTTATACATTGTCTGAATTGATGAATGAATTAGTAGCGGTAGAAGGCATCCTTGGTACTTCCAATGTTAAAGCCAATGTTGGTGAAGCTTCTACTTCTCAACCTAAGTCGAAAGGCAAGGGTAAGAAGAAGAAGAAGAAGGACTTCACCAAGCAAGAGGGTAAACAAATTACCTTAGGAGTTGCTGACAAAGGAAAGAAGCTCAAAGGAAGATGTTTCCATTATGGTGAGAAAGGACACTGGAAGAGAAATTGTACAATATTCAAGGCTACTAAGAATAAAGGTATGAATAATACGTTCCTTCTAGAAATATGTTTGGTACAGAATCCCATGGATTCCTGGTGTGTGGATTCAGGTTGTACTAATCATATCTGTAATTCCTTGCAGGGGTTCCAAGAGACCAGAAAGCTTAAAGAAGGGGAGTTGTTTCTTACTTTGACTAATGGGAGCAGGATTCCGGTTGTAGCTGTTGGAGTGTTTAATTTATGCTTTGAGTCAAGAGTTTTAGTATTGGAAGACTGTCTATATGTACCTAATGTTCATAGGAATTTAATTTCTACTACTTACTTAGGTAAACATGGATATTGTGTTATCGTTAAAGACAATGTTGTAATAAAGAAGGGTAAATTGTTTATCTGTTCTAGCAATATTGTGGATGGTCTTTATATTTTAACTCCTAATAAGCATGAATTATATAATTCTAAATTAGATAATAACTCACATGTGAAATTATTAAAGAGAAAGTTTCCTTCTACTAGTGATGCATATCTTTGGCACTTGCGTTTGGGTCATATTAATTCAAATAGGATTCAAAGACTGATCAAAGATGGACTCTTAGAGCCTATGAACTTTGATGAATTTTCAGTTTGTGAATCTTGTTTGGAAGGTAAAATGACCAAACGACCTTCTAATGCAAAAGGTAGAAGAGCACAAGATTTGCTAGAGCTAATACATTCAGATGTATGTGGTCCTATGTCAATCTAGGCAAGACGTGGCTATGAGTATTTCATCACATTCATTGATGATTACTCTAGATTTGGTTATGTGTACCTAATGAAACGGAAGTCCGAAACCTTTGAAAAGTTCAAAGAGTTTAGGGCTGAAGTTGAGAATCAATTAGGCAAACACATAAAGGCCATTCGATCTGATCGAGGTGGTGAATACCTTCTTGGGGATTTTAAGGATTACTTAACTAAAAATGGGATTGTATCCCAATTGACTACACCTGGAACTCAACAAAATGGTGTAGTGGAAAGAAGGAATAGGACTCTTTTAGATATGGTTAGGTCCATGATGAGTTATTCAACTCTACCTATTTCTTTTTGGGGATATGCCTTAAACACTGCAATGTATCTTTTGAATTTAGTACATTCGAAGTCTGTTCCTAAAACACCTGTGGAATTATGGAATGGGCATAAGCCTAGTATGAGACATCTCCATATTTGGGGTTGTCCAGCACATGTGTTAAAAGAAAAGTCTGACAAGTTACAGTCTAGAACAAAAGTGATTTTCTTTGTAGGGTATCCAAAAGGAACTATTGGAGGTTTATTCTACAGTCATAAAGATAATAAAGTGTTTGTTAGCATAAATGCCAAATTCTTGGAAAATGACTATATGAATAATTTTACTCCTAGAAGTAGAGTTGTATTATCTGAAATGAATGAACTTGTAAATGAACAACCAATGGATGAAACTAGGAATGATGTGGCTGTATTAGATACACCACAAGATACTACTCATGACATGTCTAGTACACAAGTACCTCGTCGTAGTGGGAGAATTGTTCGGCCTCCTATAAGATTCATAGGTTTGGGAGAAACTTATGAAGCTATCTCTGAAGAGGCTAAATCGGATCCCTACACTTATGAAGAGGCAATGAGTGATATAGATGCACATCATTGGGTCCAAGCTATGAAATCTGAATTAGATTCCATGTATTCCAATTAAGTTTGAGATCTTGTAGAGGCGCCTAATGGCATTAAACCTGTTGGTTGAAAATGGGTTTACAAGAGGAAAAGAGGGATAGATGGAAATGTTGAAACCTTTAAAGTAAGACTAGTGGCAAAAGGGTATACATAAAAAGAAGGTATTGATTATGATGAAACCTCTTCTCCAGTAGCAATGCTTAAATCTATAAGAATTCTCTTATCCATTTCTACTCATTTTGATTATGAGATTTGGCAAATGGATGTCAAGACTGCATTTCTTAATAGCAATCTTGAAGAGGAAATCTATATGATGCAACTGAAAGGTTTCATAGCTAAGAACCAAGAGCATATGGTATGCAAGTCGAAAAGGTTCATTTATGGACTTAAGCAAGCATCTAGGTCATGGAACATCAGATTTGATCAAGCAATCAAGTCATTTGGTTTTGAGCAAAATCTTGATGAACCATGTGTGTATAAAAGACATCGAGATAAAGTAGTAATGTTCCTAGTGCTTTATGTTGATGATATTCTACTCATTGGAAATAATGTAGGGGTAATGTCATCGGTAAAGGTTTGGTTGTCAAGCCAATTTGATATGAAGGACTTGGGTGAGGCTAACTTTATTCTAGGGATCAAGCTTTGGCGAGATCGCAAGAATAAGATATTAGGCTAATCACAAGCTGGATATATAGATAAGGTTCTAGAATAGTTTAGCATGCAAAACTCCAAGAAAGGATTACTTCCTTTCAGACATAGAGTTCCTTTGTCTGATGACCAAAGGCCTAAGACTCAAGAGGAAGAAGATTTGATGAGACAAGTTCCTTATACTTCTGCAGTGGAAAGTCTTATGTATGCCATGCTTTGTACTAGACCAGATATCTGCCATTCAGTAGGCATGGTTAGCCGATATCAATCAAATTCAGGACCAAAATATTGGCAAGCTGTAAAGCATATTCTCAAGTATCTATGGAGAACGAGAGATTATATGCTTGTTTATCGAAGTGAGGATTTGATACCTACTGGCTATACAGATTCAGACTTTCAATTGGATCTAGATTTCAGAAAATCCACATTAGGATGTGTTTTCACCTTGGGAGGTGGAGCCATAAGTTGGCGGAGTATTAAGTAGTCTTGTATTGCAGACTCCACCATGGAGGCAGAATATGTTGCTGCTTGTGAGGCAGCAAAGGAAGTTGTATGGCTTAAGAAATTCCTTTCTGACCTTGGTGTAATGAGAATGGAGCAAGTTCCAATCACATTGTTTTGTGACAACAGTGGAGCAGTTGCACAATCTAAAGATCCAAGGAATCATAAGAAAGGAAAACACATGTAGAGGAAGTACCATATCATTCGAGATATTATTGCTCGTGGAGATGTGGTGGTAGCAAAGATTGAAAGTGCAAATAATCTAGCACATTTGGAGTCACATTTGGAAGGAATGAGAGTTAGATTAGTACACAATAGTCTTTAGGACAAGTGGGAGATTGTTAGGATTAGTGCCCTTAAATCCTATTGTATGATGCTATGTATGATATTAAGTATGACATTATGTATGACTTAATATTGTGTTTAATAAAGTTGTTTTGTTATTATCTGAAATAATGGTAACATGAATATTCGGACATTATCACATAGTCCATGAGATGCATAGTATGTGATTTATGTGATTTAGTCACAGAAGATATAAGTCACAAGTTCTTTGTAAACTCAGAATTATAGTTTTAGTCGGTGATGAAATTGGGCATTTCATTTGCTAAGACTATAACATATCAACTACGATGATTTGTCTTGATCATGGAAGTGGAGACTTCTAGTTGATGTGTTGATGTGTTTTAAGAGTTAAGACATATTGAACTGGACCGCTGTGAGATTTATTATTCTCTTAAGGACTGTCAAGTGAATAATAAATCTCACGACTTATATTTGCATGAACTCTTAATCCTGAGAGAATAATGGACTTGATCATGAAGTGTAGGTTGCTTTGATATATCAGGAGTGAGATCTAAAGTAACGGTCAAAACCTCAGTATGTTGGGCAGCCACATTTAGTGTTGATGGAACATATATTCTCAAGATGGAATTCATAGTTTCTTAACGGAGATATAAAATATTCCCTTGAGATAAGTTTGATGGGTTTGTTATTCAGAGAGTTAGGCCTAACCACTTTGGTAAGAAATTACTAAATTATATATTTATGAAATTGGATTTCATAAAATATATGATGAATGACTTAAAAGGATCAAACCGGGTACTCAAAGATTAAGATGTAGTAATCTAAAAAGTGGTAGTCCACATTTATGACTTTGTATTACTACGAATATTTTATGAAGTGGTTTGCATGTACAATAAAGTCTTGGGATATAATTTATAGATAAGGCCTAAAGTGCAGCTATATTTATATAGTGGTATTAAATATAGTTAATGGTAACTTTGGACTTGTCAAGAGTTGATAGAAAAGCCCAAGGCCCATTGGAGCTAGTGTCTTATTGGTCCCTTTTGGTTCCACTCCAAGCCACACACTTAAACCCAATTGGAAAGGCCCAAAAGGCCAGCCCAATTATATAATTGGTTAGATACAAAAGGAAAAACGTACAGAATTCCCAGGGGTGAAAAAACATCATTGTAGAATGGTGAGTATGTGAGTGTGAGTCACTCTTTAATTCTCCTTTTGTAACTGATTGAGAGTCCACACTTCTTGGGCGATAGTGGAATTGGAGTGAAGATTAAAAGTATTCTCAAGTACTTCGATCTTTGTTTTGAAATTGATTGCTTCAAGGTACGCTCTCTTATACTTGAATTCTAAAATTTACATAGTGCATGTCATAGATTGAGAATGAAGTAGATCCGTTAATTTTCCGCTGCGTACATGCTTATTTCCTTCAGAGATGTCCATAGCCATTCCATTCATAACACACAATGCCTTAAGGAGACTGGGAATTCTTTTCATCTTTCTTCTTAAACTCCTTCCTATCACCTTTGGAGGATGAGAACTTCCATCTGCTGAATGGTTTCCCACTGTTCTTCATCTTTAGAAATTCTTGAAAGTTATTTGCAAGGAATGCTACATCCTTTTCCACTCCATCTTCTTCGGAGGAATCATCCATTCTTTCAGTGATGGTTTTAAGAGCAAGAGATTTACTTGTCTTATGAGAAGGCAGTCCAAGTTCATACATTTGAAGAGACCTAATGAGCTCTTGGATCTTAATTTCATCCAAATCTTTACTTTCCTCTATAGCTGTCACTTTCGCTCAGAAGCTATCTGGTAGGGACCTCAAAATTTTTCTCACCACCTTAGCATCCTCAATCTTCTCACCAAGATTGAGCTTCGTAATCACAATTTCGTTGAGCTTTCCATAAAAAGAATCAAAGGACTCATCATCTACCATCTTAAGCTATTCAAATTTGGTGGTAAGCATCTGAAGCTTTATATCCTTCAATTTCTTTGTTTCTTCATAAGTGGTCTCCAATATCTCCCAAGCTTCCTTGGCTACTGTCATGTGAGAGATCCTGTGAAACTCGTCTGAAGACACACCACAAAATATAGCATTCAAAGCTTTACTGTTAGCATTAGCTGCCGCAAGAGCTGCTTTATCCCAAGTGGATTTTGTTGGAAATAAGTATGTACGCAGCGGAAAATTAACGGATCTACTTCATTCGCAATAGATAACATGTACTATGTAAGTTTCAGAATTTAAGAACAAGAAAGCGTACCTTGGTGTAGTGAAATTCAAAAACCGAAGATCAGAACTTCTTGGGAAGACTTTTAATTTTCACTCCAATTTCACTTAATACCCAAGATGTGTGGTCTCTCAATCAGTTTCCAAGGAGAGAATAATGAGTGTCCAACACTCACATACACTATTTCATTTCTTGTGAGAACTCTCATGAAAAGACTTAATGAAAAGTCTCATGAAAAAGCCTTAATGAAAATTCTGTATGTTACTCTCCTTATATACAACTGATTATCTAATTGGGCTAGCCTTTTGGGCCATTCCAATTGGGATCTAGTATGTGGCTTGGAGTGGGACCAACAAGACTCTAGCTCCAATAGGCCTTGGGCTTTTCTGTCAACTCTTGACAAGTTCAAAGTTACCATTAACTATATTTAATACTACTATATAAATATAGTTGCACTCTAGGCCTTATCTATAAATTATATCCCAAGACTTTATTATATATGCAACTCCTTCATTAAAATATTCGTAGTAATACAAAGTCAAGAATGTTGACTGCCACTTTGTAGATTACTACATCTTAATCCTTGAGTACCCAGTTTAATCCTTTATGTTATTCAATATATATTTATGAAATCCAATTCTATAAATATATACTTTAGTAATTTCTTACTAAAGTGGTTGGGCCCAACACTCTGAATAACCAAACCCATTAAACTTATTTCAAAGGAATATTTTATATCTCCGTTAAGAGATTATGAATTTTATCTTGAGAATATATGTTCCATCAACACTAAATGTGGTTGCCCAACATACTGTGGTTTTGACCATTACTAATAGATCTCACTCCTGATATATCAAAGCAACCTACATCTCATGATTATGTCCATTATTCTCTCAGGATTTAGAGTTGATGTAAATAGAAGTCGTGAGATTTATTATTCATTTGACAGTCACTAGGAGAATAATAAATCTCACAGTGATTCAGTTCAATATGTCTTAACTCTTAAAACATATCAACATATCAACTAGAAGTCTCTACTTCCATGATCAAGACAAATCATCTTAGTTGATATGTTATAGTCTTTGTAGATAAAATGCCCAATTTCATTATTGACTACGAACTAAAATTCTGAGTTTACAAAGAACTTGTGATTTACATCTTCTGTGACTTTTCACATAAATTACATACTATGCATCTCATGGACTAAGATAATGTCCCATTAGTTCATAAATAGATAGTCTCATATAATTAAACAACTTAATTATTCATGACATGTAAACCAATTGGATTTTAGGGCATAAACCCCAACAGATTTAGCGGCCTTCGGCCTAATCCAGCCTATTTCAATCGCATCCCAAACAGTATCATCAATGGAACACAAGAATGCCCTCATTTGGACTTTCCAAAAAGCATAATTACTACCATCAAAATATGGTGGAACATTTAAAGATTGAGACCGATCCATCTCAAACGGGGTCAAGGATCACACTCAGGTAGTTACACCATAGTGAGTGTACCCACTCTAATGCCAATTGAAAGCTTGAAAATGTGTTGAAAACACAGGAGCTGTTAAGACCCCTAATTAAAAGTTACGGCTCGATTGATTTTACACTAACTTAATACTAAGTGTGGAATAGTGTAAAAGCGAGCAGACAAACAAACAAGTTACCCTAATCCATAAACTAAGCAACACAGCAGTAAAATGGAATGTAAAAGAGTAGGGAAGAAAGATGCAAACACAAGATAACACGCCGATGTGTTATCGAAGAGGAAACTGAAGAACTTAGCGAAAAACCTCTCCACCGCCCTCCAAGCGGTAATCGATCCACTAGACAATTAGTTGGGATACATGGGTTAGCAAGAGACCCTTCAAACCTAATCTACCCGATGTACCTAAACCCTCCAAGCTCCTACTCTAATAAGGCTTCTCAGAACCGTGTCTTGTCTAGCTCTCCGGATCACGCAACAAGCTCCATGTTGCATTTGCCATCCTTGGCTTCTTCCAATGCTTCCCCGCAGTGCCAAAACTTCACTTGAGAATTTGAAAGGGTGTGGTAAGTGTTTGGGCTATCAACCTCTCAATGGTATGAAAATCGAGAGGTAGGAGTTAAGGAAATTCCCAAAACAAATGTGTAGAGGATTGTGGGTATAACAATCTCTAACTCTCAGGGTGTTTGGCTAGGGTTTTCTCTCAGAAGCTTTCCTTAACATTTGTGGGTAATGTGGGTATAAATAGTGTAGGCACAGATTGTGTGTATCTGACTAGACAGGCTGGTAGAATAGAATATCTCGCGGGTGTCTCGCAGGAAGGCCTTACCTTTGAGATACTCGTGAGACATAGCTGTTTCCATCTGGCCTGACTCTTTGCATTCCAGCATGTGCAAGGCACATGTGTTACTTCGCTGGATGCTAAGTCGCGAGCTACCCGCAAGAACTCTTCAGTCTTCAATTGATTGAGTCTTCACACTACTCTCTCTATCACACAACCCTTACAATGAAATCCTACAATAAATACAGGTTACAAAAGATTGAATAAAATTACAATCAAATTTGGCACGAAATATAAACCAACAAAAACACATAGTTGTAAATAACAACTTTACAATCTCCCCCTTTGGCTATTCCGTGACAAAACCCCTAATCTAGAAGCTATGAAGCACTTGCACGTATATACCTGTTACCTGAAACACTTACACGTAAACAAAACTTTCATTAAGCTTATGACAAGTTGAACACAAGGTACGTATATGAGCAAGTAAAGTGCGATCAAGTTTGTAAACATGAGCAAGCAGTCATTGAAGAATGACTACAATGAAACATTTAGCAAGTAAATGCTCATCCGAACACGCAATGTAATTAAGAACAATCCAAAGGATCAATTGCATGTCCAACACTCAACCAATACAAAATACACGAAGTATTTGCATCTAGGATACAAGATCCTACTAGGGCACAAGAGTAAGGTACTTAAGACATATTAGCAATATCTTAAAAGTACAAAAAAAATGCTACAAAGCATAGAGATTAATCACAAATACTGAAAATAAACTGAAATTAAAACAGAGTATCAAAGCTTTAAACAAAAGCAGTAATAGTAAAAACTGTAAACAAAAAAAAAAAAAAAACAACTTCTAGCTTCTCCTTCCCCTATCACTACACTCCCCCTATCAATGACACCATCTCCCCGTTTTTGTCATGGAATAGCTAGTCTCCATTTTTTTCTAGCTTCTTTTGAATTTCATCCATCTGAGTTTGGAGAGATGTGAACTTTGTATCAAAATGAATGTGCAGGGAGTGCATGATAGTAGCTAGCCCAAATATCTTAGTATTAATCTCATAAAGTGCAGCCATGATGTTGTCTAACTGTTCATCATAGGCATGGGGGTAAAGCTTAAGCTCCTCGGAGTTGCATGACTTTCTTGCTTGACATTCTTCTTGGTGTGACTCATACTTGCATGAAGAGTACGAATGGTAATTGGACTTAGCCTTGGGTATGGGCACTCATATTCCGAAGGATGCACACCTTTGAGCTTCAAAATCCTTGAAATGAGGCGATAGAAAGGAATGCAATTCCTTGAAGCAGTTCGGTCAACCGTTTTTGCCAAGATGTGGAAAATATGAGAGCACACATCAATCTCTTCATCAGTGATTAGATCATGCAAGAATAATGCTCGACCAAGACTCATATATCCGGTGCTTGACAAAGGATAGAGGTTGCTACACATGATCATTGTGAGTAGTCTTAATAAGGGAGAAAGGGATGCCACACTGATTGACTTCCTATTGGAGGAGAATTCCAAATTAGCTCCTAAAACCTTTTTAAGAAACTCTTCATCTGGATTCAGCTCATCATATACCAACGGTATGGGAGTATTGGCCGGTTAATGTGTAGGATTTTTGCCAAATAAACAGGTGTTATTGAGAAACTCTTTTCTCTCACCCAACACTTTATCTCTTCTCCGTTAACAATGGCATTGACATAGAACTCTTTTACCATGTTCTCGTATGCATCCTCAAGAGTTGAGAGCAGAAAGTTCCAATCTTTCATGGCAAACCATATGGGAATATTTGTGTCACGAAGAGATGGCTGATTAACGGCCCTTTCAACCAGCAGTAGAGCATCTCAAAAATAGTTCCTATAGGTCTGAAATGTAGCATAAGATCTGAACAAGTCAGGGTCATAAATTTTCGTTGAAAAACGTGTCCTTTTTGACACGGTTCATCAACATCAATTATTGGCTCTTTCCCTTTGTTGCTGCCTCCTTTCACTGCTGAGCTTTTGAATGGAGACATCTGCATATATGACCACAGAACATACAAGAAATCGTGTAAAAACACAAAACAGAACACATAACTTGATTAGATTCAAGTTAGTTCAAGGAAAAGATAAAATAACCTAAAACAAAGTATAAATAACTCAAAACAGTCCACATAGACTCAAAATAACATGCTAAACAAATAAAACAAGTGGCCATAGACACAATGCATGAATGAAGTGAGTGTAACAGTGTGTGCATATGCTGTGCCTGTGCTGGTGCATAAGAATGCAGCATGAGATGCATGGGGTGTGCTTAGAGTGTGCCTAATGTGTGCAACATGGGCAAAGTGTGTGACACATATAAACAGTGATCAAAACAAGTTAAATAAGGTCAAACAAGTGTAAACCCAGAGATTGGAATTCACTTGAATCCAATTTAGCACAAGAATGTCACTAGGACATTCTGTCAATCATCTAACATGCAATAGTGCGCAACAGTGATGTAAAATGCATGAACATAGAGAAAATATGCCTTAATACACATTAAAACTGCCACAAGGGGCCAACATAGATGCACAAACACCAAATGGGACTCAGCCCAAACAAATATTTTGAAAAAAAAAAAATTCACAAAATAGGAACCTTACCCTTTTTTGAAAAATCCCCAATTTACAAAACCCTAAGTTAAAATCTGCAAAATTTAAAAAAAAATGAAAGCAATGTTAAGAAAAACATACCTTGAAGTGATTTTGTAGAGATTTTCACTTGAAAAAGATGGGGTTTTGATGAAAACTGATTTTGGGTTGAGAAGGGTTCGAAGAGGGTCAGGGCGAGGGAAATGTCTAAGTGTTTGAAAAACTGTCACATCTGCTACATAAAACTAAAAACACGTGTTTTTTGCAGGTTAGGCAGTAGCGACGCAGTCGCTAGACAGTCGCGAGAATGACCATTGATGCAAAAAAACTTTCGCAAGAAGCTTTAAGTCGCAAGATAGTAGCGATACAGTCGCGATAGCTTCTATCTGAGTTTGGAAAAATCTAGTTTTGGCCAAACAGCATTTCGCGAAAAGCTATTGGTCACGATACAGTCGCGAGAGTTTCTGTGTAAAGTGATGAAAAATTTATTTCCCTCAAGCTCATTTCGCGGGAAGCTCTAAGTCGCGAACTTCTCGCGAAACACCATCTAAACCAGTTTTTGAAGAAAAACACAAAAATACATTTTGAACAAAAACAAAAAAAATGAAAGTATAAATCACTTTCAAAAACAAATAAAACACTCAAAAATCTTTTTGGGTTTGATCAACAAGTACTTGAGCATACACATCACATTTGGATATGTACAATCATACAAATAAGATAAGCATTCATTAATCAAAGTCTTGTGTGTTGTGGGTGAGTATCAAGTGTGAAATAGTCCTTAGACCAAAGTAAAGCTTCAATGATCAATTCAATCAAGTCATAAACAACTGGTACCTAATCAAGTAGTCTATCTCAATAATAGAAATGAACATATATGACCTCCCACAAATTGATTACACAACTTAGAAGCTTTTCATTTGGCTTCTGCATAAATCATGACATTTGATCCTTTTTGGATAATACATCTCTTTTTGAGATCGGTGCTTGAAATTTTTGATATTTCAACATTGAGAATTAGCCTTTGGCTTTTTGAGCACCATGCATTTCAATACAAAAAGTCGCTTTCCCTTTTTCCTAGTCAAATACTAGTACGTACGACAGGCTTTTGCAGCTCAAATTCTCTTTTCATTTGGAGATTTACATTTCTTGAGCTCTTTTGCAAGAACATAAAAATAAATAACGAGGGAAGAGATATAGGCACAAGTCTATGCAAGTATCAAGACCATCAAGCCAATTAAACAATCATTTATGACAAGCTTGAGGATCTATTTACAACAATCACACATAGTTTTCAAGATATCTTCCACACAGATAAAAGTGCATACAAAACAAGCTAAGCTTGTAAATGTACTACACCATTAGTATGAAGGTACTAGTCGAAACTCACATGAGATACACATAAAACAAGCGATCAAACTTTTTGAAAATTTTTCAACTTTTTATGGATTTTTTAATTTTTTGAACACACTCAAAAATAGAACAAAAACAAAAACAAAGCAAAAGCTTGTAAAAGAAACATGCTAGACACCAGAAGCAAATGATACAAAACAAAACAAGCATGTAAAGATGCATAAGCAAATGTCCCTAAACATTGGAAGTATTAATGCATGGACATGTTAAAATGCTTATGCATGAGTACCCATTTTCACCCACACGGCGCATGCGTTGGGGTGATATCACTAAAGGATTGGGTACGAGAGTCAAGACTTTCAAACCGTCTAGTAAAGCTCTCCAAGCAAGTGGTGAAGGCACCGATCATTTTCATCACGTCCATCACGCCGAAATCACCATTTTGACCTCTTGATTGCTCACCAGCCCAAATCCTTTTGTCATTTTTAGGGCTTTTTGACCTCTGAACATTTGCATTCTTTAATGCCTTCAGCTTATGGCAATTTGGACTTATGTGTCCTTGAAGTCCATAGAAATGACAGAAATGTTGAATTATCAGACCTCTTTGCAAGTTTGGAGGTGATTTCCCTTGAACTTTAGGCTTGACCACAGTTTGATTGTGAGGCTTACTCAACACTCGTTGGTTCGCTATATTCTTCTTCTTTTCATCCTTTATTTCATGATTAGGGGCAACTACAACCGGCTCTCTGGCTTTCACAAATTTCACATCTTTGGTGACATTGGCCGATGAGCTACTCCCTCTGGTATATCCCAACCCGGACTTGTCTGAGAAATGTTTTTGAGATGAAATAACATCATCTAGCTTCTTCGTGGATACCCTCTCTATCTTGGCATTTGCTTGCACTACCTCTAGCTCAAGAAATCTGATTTTTGAATAAGCTTCAGTCAGCTCACCATTCAGCGTCTCTATCTCACACTTGGCCTCTTTATAATGCACTAGAAGACATTTATAGTCCTCCTTTGACTTTTTCGTCTTCTTTATGGCCGCCTTGGCTGCCCTTGTATATTCTCCTAACTTTTCAAGTAGGGAATTGTAGTTTTCTTGAAGACTGGCTGTGTTTTCATCTTCTTCAGCATCAGTTTCTTCAACAACTCCTATTGATTCTTCATTACTATGATCCCCAAGCTCTTGTACCAGCAAGTTCAAGTCCTCCGAAGACTCATCATGGGTAATAGTCATAAAGACGGAGCAGTTCCCTTCTCCATCACAGCTCTCTTCAGAATCAGAATTTGAAGATTTCGAATCACTAAGCGTTGTGGCATTCGCCTTGCCCTTTCCTCTTAGATAGTTGGGACACTCCTTCTTGAGATATCCATGGCCATTGCATTCATAACACACAATACCTTGAGGAGACTGGGAATCCTTTCCATCTTTCTTCTTAAACTCCTTCCTATCACCTTTGGAGGATGAGAACTTCCCTTTGCTGAATGGTTTCCCACTGTTCTTCATCTTCAGAAATTTCCGGAAGTTCTTTGCAGGGAATGCTACATCCTTTTCCACTCCATCTTCTTCGGAGGAATCATCCATTCTTCCGGTGATGATTTTAAGAGCAAGAGATTTACTTGTCTTATGAGAAGGCAGTCCAAGTTCATAGGTTTGAAGAGACCTAATGAGCACTTGGATCTTAATTTCATCCAAATCTTTACTTTCCTCTATAGCTGTGACTTTTGCTCAGAAGCTTTCTAGTAGAGACCTCAAAATTTTTCTCACCACCTTAGCATCCTCAATCTTCTCACCAAGATTGAGCTTCGCAATCACAATTTTGTTGAGCTTTCCATAAAAAGAATCAAAGGACTCATCATCTCCCATCTTAAGCTCTTCGAATTTGGTGGTAAGCATCTGAAGCTTTGTGTTCTTCAATTTATTTGTTCCTTCATAAGTGGTCTCCAATATCTCCCAAGCTTCCTTGGCTACTGTCATGTGAGAAATCCTGTGAAAATTGTCTAGAGACACACCACAAAATATAGCATTGAAAGCTTTACTGTTAGCGTTAGCTGCTGCAAGAGCTGCTTCATCCCAAGTGGATTTAGTGGCCTTCGACCTAATCCAGCCTATTTCAACCGCTTCCCAAATAGTAACATTAATGGAACACAAGAATGCCCTCATTCGGACTTTCCAAAAAGCATAATTACTACCATCAAAATATGGTGGAACATTTAAAGATTGAGACCGATCCATCTCAAACGGGGTCAAGGATCACACTCAAGTAGTTACACCACAGCGAGTGTACCCACTCTGATACCAATTGAAAGCTCGAAAATGTGTTGAAAACACAATAGCTGTTAAGACCCCCAATTAAAAGTTATGTCTCGATTGATTTTACACTAACTTAATACTAAATGCGGAATAGTGTAAAAGCGAGCGGACAAACAAACAAGCTACTCTAATCCATAAACTAAGCAACACATTAGTAAAATGGAATGTAAAAGAGTAGTGAAGAAAGATTCAAACACAAGATAACACGCCGATGTGTTATCAAAGAGGAAACTGAAGAACTCGGTGAAAAACCTCTTCACTACCCTCCAAGTGGTAATCAATCCACTAGACAATCAGTTGGGATACATGGGTTAGCAAGAGACCCTCCAAGCCTAATCTACCCAATGTACCTAAGCCCTCCAAGCTCCTACTCCAACAAGGCTTCTCGGAACCGTGTCTTGTCTAGCTTTCTAGATCTCGCAACAAGCTCCATGTTGCATCTGCCATCCTTGGCTTCTTCCAATGCTTCCCAGCAGTACCAAAACTTCACTTGACACTCTAAAAGGGTGTGGTAAGTGTTTGGGCTATCAACCTCTCAATGGTATGGAAATGGAGAGGCCGGAGTTGAGGAAATTCCCAAAAAAAATGTGTAAAGGATTGTGGGTATAACAATCTCTAACTCTCAAGGTGTTTGGCTATGTTTTTCTCTCAGAAACACTCCTCAACATTTGTGGGTAATGTGGGTATAAATAGTGTAGGCACAGAAAGTGTGTATCTGACAAGACAGGCTAGTAGAATAGAATGTCTCGCGGGTGTCTCGCAGGAAGGCCTTACTCGCGAGATACTTGCGAGACACAACTGTCTCCATCTGGCCTGACTCTTCGCATTCTAGCATGTGCAAGGCACATGTGTTATTTTGCGGGATGCTAAGTCGCGAGCTACCCGTGAAAACTCTTCAATCTTCAATTGCTTGAGTCTTCACACTACTCTCTCTGTCACACAACCCTTACAATGAAATCCCACAATAAATACAATGTACAAAAGATTGAATAAAACTACAATCAAATTTGGCACGGAATATAAGCCAACAAAAACATATAGTTGTAAATAACAACTTTACATAGTTAACAAGCCAAATTATTACTTAGTCCAAATTCCAGATCTAGGTTATCACAATCAAATAATCTTTTGTATAGCAGCGGAAAAAATAAATAACATAATGATATAATGACCCAGGAAAACCAAACCGGTAAAAAGCCTAGGGAGGATTTAACCTAGCTATCCTCAAGGTAAACTGGAATCCATAATAGAAAGAATCGAAGTTTGTATAATAGCGACTTAGACCACTAACATCCTATTGCTACCTACTAATAGAAAACTTACTGACACGACCACGTGCAAGCTCCAAGACCACGGACTCCTTCTTTCTTGGATTCTCCAGCAAGTACAAGCACTCCCGCTTGCGTATGTTTAAGCTCTTATGGCAGCAACTGAATGATCATCAAGCTCTTGGAGAAATCTCCTTCTTGATAATCCTAAGCTTGTGTGAAAGCAAGCACCTCTCAGATCTCACAAGAGATTCACACAAACAGCAATATGAGCAACCTCTAAAATGTGGCTAGGGTTTGCCTTATATACCTAAGGCAAAACATAAAACCTTAAACATTTTAATGAGCTAGGGCTGAGTTGGAATTCTGTAGAAAAAAACATTCTGCCCGATATTCAATCGATCGAGTCTAAGCTTCGATCAATCGAGCCAGGCCAAAAGTCACAATACTTCTGCAGCCACTCAATTCCAACTTTACATACAATGCACATACTTTGAGCAAGTCTAAACAAGACTAACAACTATTTTGATCATGGTTTGCCAACATTACACATTAGAGCTCTAAATACATTAGTTCCTAAGTCTTTAGAACCTAACAAGCTTATTATGTGCTTTGATGGTCCTATCTATAAATGAATTCTTTTTTCCTTGTAATTGTAATTTGTCATACACGGAACACTTGTCTCATGGTTCATTATTTTATATTTGTAGTTTTGGGAGAGTTAATTTATCAAATATTTTTCACCCCCAATTTTATAATCTGCTAAATATATTACCCCCCCTCAGAATCTTACTGCTCCATATGTTGTAGACATGAAAATCTTTGCTTTTTAGTGCCTTAGTTTTTGAACTATTATGTTAATTGGCATATTATTGATTTCTAATACATTTTCTACACTTGTAAATGGACAATGAAGCCAGTAATCTGCCAAAGCTAGAACATTCAAGGAAAAGGTGGATGCCATCCATTGGCAAGATATTTGCAGACTGTTGTTAAGCATATACAACTTGTGAAAGAGCAAATTACTTTTAGTTGTTATAAAGTATTAGTTGTTGGAAAAATGTAGCTACAATGGTATAGATTCTAATGTGATATTATAGAGTTTTAGCCAAAAAAAAGTTATTGGCAAAACTTGATTCAATAGTGAAACTTAATTCATTTATGCATAGACTTCATCTGTGTGTTAAAAGTTAAAACAATGACCTTTCCATTGAAAGTAAAAATTTTTGGTCTATATTATATCTTAAAATGCTGCTATAGGAGATTTACTAAGATGTTGGCTGTTTAAACAAAAACTTAAAAAAAAAAAAAAAAAAAAAAAAAAAAAAAAAAAAAAAAAAAAAACAAAAANTTTGGTCATGTTTTAGGTTTCGTGGTTATTTTAGTCATTTTTTAGGTTTTATGGTAATTTCGGTCATTTTTTAAGTTTCAAGGTCATGTGGTCATTTTTTTTTGTCTTAAGGGTATTTTGGTCATTTTTTAGATTTTATTGTTAATTTGGACTTTTTTTAGGTTTCATGGTAATTTTGGTCTTTTTTTAAGTTTCAGGGGTATTCAATCAAATTTTTTTTTTGTTCTAAGGGTATATTGGTCATTTTTTAGGTATCGTGGTTATTTTGATTTTTTTTTAGGTTCTAAGGGTATTATGGTCATTTTTTTAGGTTTCAAGGGTATTATGGTAATTGGTGAGAAAAAAAAGGAACCATCAATTTTGATATATACTTGTCATTGTCCCTATATGTATTTTAAACCATTCCAATGTGGGATTGCCATCTTCATCCTCATTTTTTGCTACAAAGATATATATAGAGAAATAAGTAAGAAAAAAAGTGACTTCAGTGGTGTGCCCAAATGTAAAAGTACGGTCATATATGATATTGGTACTACCCAATGTGATGATGGAACTGTCAAATGTGAGAAAAAAAAAAAAAAAAAAAAGGGAACAACTAAATGTGACAAAAGTACTGTCAAATGTGATAATGGAACCATCAAATGTGAGAAAAAAAAGAAAAGAAAAGGAAACCACCAAATATGAAAAAAGAAAAATCACATGTGATATTGGAACTACACAATGTGAGGATGGAACCGTCAAATGTTAGAAAAAATAAAGGAACTACTGAATGTGACAAATGTACAGTCATGTGTGATGTTGGTACTGCACAATGTGAGGATGGAACCGTCAAATGTGAAAAAAAAAAAAAGAGAACTACCAAATGTGACAAAAGTACTGTCAAATGTGATGTTGGAACTGCACAATGTGAGGATGGAACCATCAAATGTGACAAAATAACTATCACATGTGATGTTAGAACTACATAATGTGAGGATGAAACCGTCAAATATGAGAAAAATAAGGGAACCACCAAATGTGACAAAAGAACTGTCACATGTAATGTTAGAACTACATAATGTGAGGATGGAATTGTCAAGTGTGAGAAAAAAAAATAAGAAAACCACCAAATGTGACCAAAAAAACTATTACATGTGATATTGGAACTACACAATGTGAGAATGAAACCATCAAATGTGAGGATTTGGTAACTTGGTATAATTCATTGTTAACATTTTAATTATTATCAAGATTGTTATGAATTGATCAAAGTACAGTTATATGTGATGTTAGTATTGCCTAATGTATCGAAAACAATAATAGGACTTTTTTTTTTTTTTAGAAGAAAATAATAGTACTATTGAATATAACAAAAGTATGATCATATGTGATTTGGTACTGTCCAGTGTGACATTAGAACTATTAAATGTGAGAAAAGAATAATGGTACCACCAAATGTGATAAAAGTACAATCAGATGTGATGTTGGTATTACCCAATGTGACGATGAAATTGTCAAATGTGAGAAAAAAATCAATGTGATAAAAGTACAATCATTTTTTTAGGTTCTAAGTGTATTTAAGTAATTTTTTAGGTTACGGGATCATTTCAGTCATTTTTTAGGTTTCAGTGTCATTAAGTTATTTTTTAGGGTCTTCTGGTAGTTTTAAAGGGTTTCGAAGGTATTTTGGTCGTTTTCAAGTGTTATGGGGTATTTTTGGTCATTGTTTTAGGTTTTTTGGCTATTTCGATCATTTTTTTATGTTTTAGGGTAATTTCAGATTTTATTTTTTTAAAAGTTTTAGGGTCATTCGGTCATTTTTTAGGTTCTAAAGGTATTTTGATCATTTTTTAGGTTCTAAGGGTATTCTGGTAATTGTTGAGGGTTTCGGGGTTATTTTGGTCATTTTCAAGTTTAATGAGGGATTTTGGTCATTTTATAAGTTTCAATGGAATTTCAATATTTTTTAAGGTTTCAAGGTCATTTTGGTAATTTTTAAGGTTCTATGGGTATTTTGTTAATTTTTTAGGTTTGAGTTGCATTACGGTCGGTTTTAAATTCAAAGGGCATTATTGTCACTTTATAAGTTACAAGGTCATTTTAGTCATTTTTTAGATTGCATTGTCATTTAGGTAATTGTTTTTAGTATCTAAGGGTATTTCGATTATTTTTTAGGTTTATAGAGTATTTCAGTCATTTTTTAGATTTTAGGGTCATCTTGGTCATGTTTAGGCTCTAAGGATATCCCAATAATTTTTGAGAGTTTCGTGATTATTTTGGTGATTTTTAATTGTTAGAATGCATTTTGGTAATTTTAGTATATTTAAGGGTATTTCCAAATTTTAGAGACTTTAGGAGTATTTTTGTTATATATATTCATTGATTATTAGGTAATTCAGTAGGGTTGGCTATGCCATATGTAATGTTGGTATGACTTAATGTGATGATGAAACTGTCAAATGTGAGTAAAAAAAAAAAGAAAAAAAAACCATTGAATGTGACAAAAATACGGCCATATGTGATATTGGTACTACTCAATATGACGATGGAACAATCAAATATGAGAAAAAAAAATTAGGGTACCACCGAATGTGACAAAAGTATGGTCAGAAGTGATGTTGGTACTACATAATGTGAGGATAGAACTGTCAAATGTGAGAAAAAAAATAAAAGAACCACTGAATGTGACAAGAGAATTGTCAATATGATGTTAGAATTGCACAATGTGATGATGAACTGTCAAATGTGAGAAAAAATAAGGGAACCACCGAATGTGATAAAAGAACTGTCACGTGTGATGTAGAATTGCACAATGTGAAAATAGAACAGTCAAATGTGATAAAAAAAGTAAGAGAACCACCGAATGTGATAAAAGAACTGTCGCATATGATGTTGGAACTGCACAATGTGAGAATGAAATTGTCAAGTATAAGAAAAAAAAAAAGGGAACTCCCAAATGTGACAAAGAACAATTAAATGTGATGTTGGAACTGCACAATGTGATGATGGAACCATCAAATGTGAGAAAAAAGTAAGGGAACCACCAAATGTGACAAAAGAACTGTCACATGTGATGTTGGAACTGCACAATGTGAGGATGAAATTGTCAAATATGAGAAAAAAGTAAAGGAACCACCAATGTGACAAAAAACTATCACATGTGACATTGTAACTGCACAATGTGATGATGGAACCATCAAATGTGAAAAAAAAGTAAGGGAACCGCCAAATGTGACAAAAAACTGTCACATGTGATGTTGAAACTGCACAATATGAGGATGGAACCATCAAATGTGAGAAAAATGTAACCTGGTATAGTAGATTACCTACTAGTGGGTACCGTACCCCACATTTTTTGAGAGGGGTACAGTAGAATTACCCTTGTGAACGTGGCTATAGACTTAACCTATAGCCGCGTTTTAAAAATCATGTTGTTAATTAAGGTTATTAGCTTTTTTTTAATCCAAAACTTTGATATTTATCCAAAACAATTAAATAAAATATATATATATATATATATATATTTAGAAAAGTAGATAAAAAAATTTATTATCAATTCCTCCCCATGTGTGTATCCTCCCAACGAAGGTTGTGACAAAGTTGATATAAACAAAAAAAGGAAGGAATTTATTAAAATCAAATACCATAAAAATCAAGTTGTTAACGTTAATTACAAAATTTTTTTTTCTATTATACCGTGAAAATCATTTTGTAATTAGCTTTTTTTTTTTTTTTTTTAAACCCAAAAATTTGATATTTATCCAAGAAAACTAATTAAAACAAAACATATTTGAAAGGAAAAAAGTAAATCACAAATTTAATAGCAATTCCTCCTCGTGAGTATATCCGCCCAATGAAAGTCGTTTTTTATTTTTATTTTACATAAATGTTTTATTTCACGTGCAGTGCAGTAACTAAAAAAATTAGAAAGTTGTTACTTTTTTTATAATACACTATACGTATATAAAAAAAGAAAAGAAAAAGGATTAGATGGATTTGATGAATAATTTGGATTATAACTCACTACACTAAAAAATAAGGATTAGATGGATTAGATGAAAAATTTGGGTTATAACACAATACACTAAAAAATAAGGATTAGATGGATTAGATGAGGAAATTGGATTGTAATCAAATTAAAATTTTATCAACTTGGAAATTATAGGAGAAGAAAAATTATATATATATATATATATATTAAAATCTCCAAATCTAAGTGATTTATATAAAACATTTCACATACGATGCACGTGAAATATTAGATATATCAACTTATAAATCATATCAAAATATAAATCATATTAATTTACTAAAAATCACATACGATAATTATATATTAATATACTTATTAACATAATTAATATACAATATATAAATTGTAATATATACTTATTAATATAAAAATTAAAGTTAATAAAAATAGTTCATTATCTATTGTAATTTTTATTAATATATATTAATTTTTACAAATTAATAAATAAATCATATTAATTCAGATATATAATTTCTAAACAATAAAATTAACATTAAAAAAAAATCAATTGATAATCTGTAACAATTCAATAAATTGGAATAAATTTAAGGAAATCAATTTAAACAAATATGCAAAATATATTCAATTTGATGGGGAAAAAAGTAGAGTAAACAAATACTTACTTGTAAGGTTGTGGGTAGAAGAAGAGAATGATAGATGTTGTAGGTAAAAGAAGAGAATAATAGCACAAAAGAACTGTATGATGAGTATTAATTATGAATTATTTGATATATATATATACACACACACACACACTCCACGTTGCAACCTTAGACAAATAAACTAGAGAAAATAACAAATTAAACACTACGTTGTTGTATTTTTATCCACTTAGAAATACAACAAGTGTAATTCAACTTTAATCAAATTAAGATTTTTATTCACTTACAAATTATAGTTGAATAAAACTTATATTTTTTTTCCTTAAAATCTAAAAATCTAAGAAAATTTATGCAATTTGGTGCCGCCACTCGGTGCAACCACGGCGCCTACGCCCAACTTTTTTATATATAATATGATTTTATACATAAATATTTTATAAATAGTAATATTTAATATTTTATAAACTCAGCCTATAGCTGCGTTTTTTCAACGCGGCTATACCTCTTTAAAAAAAAAAAAAACATTATTTGGCTAGATCTATAGCCACATTTATAAACGCAGCTATAAGTCCTCCTTTTAATATATATATATATATATATATATTTGGCTGGACCTATAGCCACATTTATGAACGTGGCTATAGACTTAACCTATAGCGCGTTTTAAAAATAATGTTGTTAATTAAGGTTATTACCTTTTTTTTTTTAATCCAAAAATTTGATATTTTCCAAAACAATTAAATTAAAAAAATATATATATTTGGAAAAAAGTAGATAAAAAAATTATTATCAATTCCTCCCCATGTATATATCCTCCTAATGAAGGTTGTGATGAAGTTGATATAAGCAAAAAAGGAAGGAATTTATTTAAAATCAAATACCATAAAAATCAAGTTGTTAACGTTAATTACAATTTTTTTTTTTTGTTATACCGTGAAAATCATGTTGTTATTAGCTTTTTTTTTTTAATCCAAAAATTTGATATTTATCCAAAAAAAAAAAAAAAAAATATATTTGAAAGAAAAAAAGTAAATCACAAATTTATTAGCAATTCCTCCTCGTGTGTATATCCTCCCAATGAAAGTCGTTTTATTTTTTATTTTATATATATAATATATATAAATGTTTTCTTTTCACGTGTAGTGCAGTAACTAAAAAAATTTGAAAGTTGCTACTTTTTTTATAATACACTATTCGTATATATATATATATATATATAAAGGGATTAGATGGATTTGATGAATAATTTGGATTATAACTCACTACGCTAAAAAATAAGGATTAGATGGATTAGATGATGAATTTGAATTGTAATCAAATTAAGATTTTTATCAACTTAGAAATTATAGGAGAAGAAAAATTATATATATATTTTTGTAGGGTCAAGGTTTGCAGCCCAAGCCCAACAAGTGTGGGATTGTGGGTTAATGAGCCCTATACAATAAATTTGTAGAGAGTGGGTCGAAGAACTAGGCCCTAGTAAGTATAACAATGACTAGGGTGGATTTGTAAGTCAATCATGTAAGAACAAAGCACGTATGGTGGGGTGAATGTACTGTCCGAGGAGACAAATCTCTGTATATGTTGATGAAAGTGATTGCAAGTGCAACTCTGGTTGCTACAGTATCTTTACTCTATTTTTCTAATCCCCTGCCCTCCAGGGGTCTCTTACATTATATATCTCTTTCCCGGTGATCTCGGCCCTCCATTTGTCAATCATCTAGGCTACTACTTGAGTACCCGTCCCATCAGACACCCCTTCTGGCTCTCTGTGAGTTGTGGTAGCCAAGGAAGCACTGTTCGAGGTCTTCTCCACATAAATGCAGCTAGAAAAGTAGCTGTAGTGCATTTAATGCAGTGGTAGTAGCTTTTCCTTAGATATTTCTGAGTTCCCATCACTCTTGTACGTGTATGGTGTACGTTCTTATTGCTGGAGCCTCTGGGAAGGCCACCTCGATCACCGGAGTACAACTTTGACCTGTTTTTATCGTGTCCGAAGAGGAGTTCCTCCTCGGACCACCATCCTCCTTATTTGTAAGAATTTAAGATTGGCAAACCCCTCATGTAAATACTTGTCCTTTCTCAGACCATGTAATGTCATTGGACCAGACCCAAGGCCCAATATATGACTTTAGGATCCTTATACCTACAATAGCCCCTCAAAACTCCAGTTTTTTCCCTCTCATCTGAGGAGAAAAATGGGGTTTTGATCTTTAAGACGTTACACCAATTGATCCCTTGATTCACACGTGTGAGAGCGCTGTTTTGCGCGTTCCATGATTGCTACTGATGCTTCGGAGCCCGCGATGCGTCATTAATTGCTCCAGGTGGCGCTTCGTCCTCGGTGTCAAACGGTGAGATGCAGATCCAATGGTTGGCCTTTCTTTTGGAATTTTGAGCGGGATAACTCCCACTCATTTTTACCCTCTTTATAAAGCCTTAAGGGAAATCATTTTCCCCTCATTTCACAAATTCTCAAGCTCTCCAAAAATCCTAAGTGTTCAAATTGTCAAAGCTCTCTGAGTCACTAAGCTTCTCACACCTTTCCTCCAAGAAGTTTTCGAAAACTTCTCTAAAGGTTTCAAGGACTACCGTACATCTTTGTTTTCATAAGTTTTAACTTCTGTAAACCTTTCTTTCTTCTCCTCGACTGATCTTCCCAGCCTTCCAGCACTCATTTCTTAATTTATCACCTTCGGTGTCTTCCCTTTAATCTATCTAGATGGGTTGATTTAAGAGCCTAGTAAACTCCCCTGCCAAAATAGAGGCCTTTAAGGAAAAATATCACATACCACTGGAAGTCGTCCTGTGATATTATTCCCCAGAGCAACTACTAACAAATCGAGAAGAGGGAGAGGTTGTTATTCCCATAATAGCCTTTATAGAAGGGGGAATGACCCTCCTTATAGGTAGGATAACCATGGATTACCTCATCAACCATAGGATATGCCCCCACCAGTGTGTGTCCAACCTATTTAGGGTCCTGGGTAGCGTTAATGCCCTTAATGAGCATCTGGGTTTGCGGCTCACCTGGCATGATGTGGTCCACATGTATGAGTGCCACTCCCAGAAAACTGCGAGATACTATCTCAAGTCCCGATCCGATGTTGTTAGGCTAGTATCGTGTATACCTAAATCAAACAAGGGTATGAAAGACGACTACCTTATAGGTTCGGGAGCGTGGCATGATGGCCTCCACTGCCCCATTCGAGAGGGAGAGCCAGGTGGGGTACCTTAAAGTTAGGATCTTTAGCAAGATATTTAGACTTTTTAACCCTACCCATGTCCTTCATTTTGCTTTCCTTAGTTAATGGACTTCAATTATCTAATTGTGTTTGGTTTCTCGGCTATTTCTACAGATAAGAGGCAAGTTGCTCCTCGGCTTAGTCTTACCAACGTTGCGGCTCTTAACTACCAGCTCTGGTCAAAAATTTTTGTGAGCGAGGACCGACAGCTTCGAGCTGTCCATTTAATCCTAGATTTTGATTCTATTTCGAGGATTTTTCAAGAGGTCGGTCACGCCATTAGAGCCGGTGATCCTCGGATAAACCGTATTGACGTGTCAAAGCCAGATTTTCTGGCCCGAGATGACCTTCCCCCAGTCACATTACTAGGTCATCAAATCCCTCCTCTGCTCGCGATACCCTTACTGCAAGTCCCTCTTGAAGCCACCACTCTGGCCGAAGAGCAAATTGCCTCCTCACGCTTATCATTGGAAGAAGAGATAAACCAGTTTCATTTTGAAGGGGAAGAAGGAGTACCAGAGAATCCTGTGGAGCTCTCGAATTTCAAAACTGAGTTAGACAAACTTTCCTCTGCGTGCCCACCAAAGTTAATTTTCGCTTGGATCGATTTAAGCTCAGAGGAAGAAGAAGTGATGGATCTGAGGAAAAGACCTAGCCTGAAAGGTTTGATGGTGAACAGGAATAAAGGGGGAACTTCGAAAGATGTCCCCTAGACCCAAACTCCTGCCATGCTTCCCCCACTTCCTCCTCATCCCACTGACCTCAAACTGCCCACCGATCAGGATTCGAAAAAGAAAAGGCCAGTGTGGGAACAGGGAGAAGGTGAGGTGGCCCCTTCAAAGGGCATTAAACAACAGAGGACTAAAGACCTTAGGGATAAGAGGGCCACCTCCATTGATAGTAGGGAGGATGTTGAAGTGCGCCGACAACAACGCATCTGGGCTCCTCGGATAGAGTTGGACGGAGCCCCCATCTCCTGGGATTCTACCATCTGGCAATCCCAGAGAGGGCATGCGGCCCACTTGGCTAAAGCTCTGGAGCAGCCTCTTCTTCTCCCAAGGGATATGGAGGCTCTTAGACGTACTAGGCAACCAGAACTCTTTACGTCATTGAAGAGGGACCTTGCCATGGTAAGTCTATTTTCTGTCCTTCTGAATTAAATGCTAAAAAGTTCCTTCACTAGTCGGTGTCATCGACAACATATTTTTTTTATATGGTCCCTTTGTCTCTGTTATGCAGGTCACTCAGCAAGTCTATGTGACTGAGGAATGGGTTCGAAACACCCACAATAAAGTTGAAGCTGAGAGCCATTCTCGGCGTGAGGTGGAGAAGGCCATTGGAGCCTTAAAAGAGGAGCACATTGCGCTGGGCAATAAGTTGAAGGAGGTGGACAATGATCGCAAGAGTGCTCTAGCCGGTCTGAAGACTGCCGAGACCCAGGCTGCAAGGGTAGTGAAGTAAAGGGAATTAAGGATGTAAGTAGATGTAAGTAACTGTGGGTAGCTGAGTTCGAGGACAGCTCTGCCTCCAGAGTACAAAGAACGAAGAATGAGAGAATAGAGATAGGAATTAGGTTGAATCAATAAAAATTTGCTTGAATTGTTATTAATGACCCTCTTGGCCTTTATACAAGAGTACAGCTCTGTTTTGACTACATAACAGCTCATGTTCTGTTCTCTAACCAACTAACCCTTTCAACCTAACTAACAACAGTTACAAGTCTTAACCTAACTAATCATAGTTACAGTATTAACCACAGTTAAGCCCTAGTTAACAAGTACAACCAACAGCTTGTACAATAACCAATACAACAGTTACAATAGTAGCATTATAAAGTGATCCTAACAAGACCCCTTCCCTTAGAGCACCTTGCCAACAAGGTGGGGAAATTTGGCTTGCAAATCATGAAGGACTTCCCAAGTAGCATCTTCCTTGCACTCACCTTGCCACTGGATAAGAACCTGGGTCATAGTCCTACTTCTTAACTGAATAGATTTTCTATCCAAGATCAGCAGCACAGGTTCTGGGGTAGGCACCAAATCCGCATCTACAGCAGGCAGTGTAGGCCTAGCACCACCTTGTCTCCCAACTTAGTTTTGAGGCAGGAAACATGGAACACAAGATGAATGAGAGATCCTGAGGGCAAGTCCAATTTTTAAGACACCTCCCCAATCCTTTGAATGACCTAAAATGGCACATAATACCTTGGAGCCAACTTCCCAAGTTTCTTATGATGCACTGAGAACTGCTTATATGGCTGCAACCTTAGATACACCCACTCCTCTATTGCAAAGGACCTCTCCACCCTTTTTTTGTCTGCAAACCACCTCATCCTTTCTTGAGCAGCACACAAATTCTGCTTAAGTAAGGATAGAAGCTGCTGTCTTCCCTTAAGCAACAAGTCCACTGCCCCAACCCTTGTAGTACCAGCTACATAATCTAGAACCCTAGGAGGAGGGTAACCATATAAAGCCTCAAAGGGTGTCATCTTAGCAGCAACATGGAAATTGGTATTAAACCAAAACTCTACCAAGGGTAGCCATTCAACCCAAGTATTAGTCAGCTGCAAAAGCCCTTAGGTAGTGTTCTAAACTCTTGTTTACCACCTTAGTTTGGCCATCAGTCTAAGGGTGGTAAGAAGAAAACATAGTTAAAGCCACTCCCTACAACCTCATCAATTCCCTCCAAAAATGAGAAGTGAATATAGGATCTCTATCACTCACAATGGTAGAGGGCATACCATGCAATTTAAACACAGATTGTAGGTAAACATTAGATACCTTGGCAGCAGTGTAAGGATGGGAGAGAGCCATAAAATGAGTGTACTTGGTAAGCCTATCCACTACCACCAACACCATAGATTGCATATGAGACTTAGGCAGCCCCTCCACAAAATCCATGCTCACATCTGACCATGGTTTTTCTAGAATAGGCAAGGGTTGCAGTAGCCCAGTTGGAAAACAAGTTTCATGTTTGAGTTTCTGGCAGACATCACATTCCTTCACATATTGTTTCAAGTCTTTCCTTAGGCCAAACTAGTAAAAATTTCTCTGAAGGCTCTGCAAGGTCTTAAGGTAGCCTGAATGGCCTCCCAAGGGGCTGTCATGCACCTGATGTAGGACCATAGACTTCAAATCACCACTAAACTCACCCAAATACAGCCTGCCCTTATAAAATAGTAACCCATTGCAAAGAGTAAACCCCAGATGAGCATCAGATCCTGATTGAATGGCCTGCATAATAGACTGTATCTTAGGGTCAGAAGTATAGCTTTTCTTGAGATCAAACAACCAAGATGGAGTAGGAAATGAGATAATGCACAAAGTGCCTTCTGAAGCAGGAGGAACATCTGAAATAATTGACACACTTGGCATAGAAACATGCAAATCAGATTGGACAAAAGTAGAAGTTGAAATTTCATCACTTGACCTTCTTGAAAGTGCATCAGCCACCACATTTTCTTTACCTTGTTTGTATTCCACAATGAAAGCATAACCAAGGAGCTTGGTAATCCATCTTTGCTGTGTTGGTGTGCCTACCCTCTACTTTAAGAGGTATTTGAGACTTTGATGATCCGTTTTAATAACAAACGGTCTTCCCAACAAGTAGGGTCTCCATTTCTTAACTGCCACCACTAAAGTTAGTAGTTCCTTCTCATAGGTAGAAAGCGGGAGCTTATTACCTTTCAATGCTTGAATATGGAAGGCAATAGGCCTATGATCTTGCATTAGGACAGTCCCTAGACCCACACCAAAAGCATCACTCTCCACAGTAAAAGGATTGGTAAAATTAGGCAAAGCCAACACTGGGAGATTTGAGATAGGCCCCTTAAGTTTCTAAAATGCATTAGCAGCTTCTAGAGTCCAAACAAAGGAATCCTTCTTCAGTAGAGTAGTCAAGGGTGCAGCAATTTGTCCATAGCCCTTCACAAACTTCCTATAGTAGCCAGTGAGACTCGAGAACCCCTCAAGGCTTTAACATCTTTGGGTACAGGCCATTGCTGTATAGCAGCAGTCTTTTTTGGGTCAGTGACTGTGTGCACTTGAAAGTAGTGGGGGAGTTTACGTGTGGCTTATACTATTGCCAAAATAGCTTTCTCCAATGGCAGATAGTGAATCTCGGCTTCATGTAGTGACCTGCTCACATAATAAACCAGCCTTTGTGTGCTGCCGTTAGCTCGTATCAGGACCAAGCTCACAGCATGAGGGGCCACAGCAATGTAAGTAAATAGGACTTCATCAACCTCAGGGCTGGACATGATAGGGGGCCGAGAGAGATAATTTTTAAGCTGTTGGAAGGTTGAGGCACACTCCTCGGTCCATTCGAATCCTTTCCACTTGTTCATTAATAGGAAGAAAGGTCGACACCTATCCGTTGATCGAGAGATAAACCGATTCAAGGCAGCAGTCATTCCGGTCAGTTTCTAGACTTCCTTGGGATTTCGAGGAGGTTGTAAACTGTTGATTGCTTTAATCTGGTCGGGTTTAACTTCAATTCCCCTATAGTTTACCATGTAGCCCAGGAATTTGCCTGATCCCACACCAAAAGAACACTTGGAAGCGTTGAGGCGCAACTTGTGTTTCCTCAGAACTTTAAAAATGCTCCGGAGGTCTCTCAAGTGCTCAAACACTACCTTAATTTTTACCACCATGTCATCTATATAGACCTCACTGCTCTTGCCCAAGTGCAGTTCAAACATCCTAGTCATCATCCTTTGATAGGTGGCTTCCGCATTCTTCAAATCGAACGGCATCACTTTGTAGTGGTAGTTTCCGATGGGAGTGATGAAAGTAGTCTTTTCCTGATCTTCCAGGCCGAGTGGTATTTGGTGGTATCCCTGAAAGGTGTCTAGGAAGCTCATCTGAGGGTGGCTTACGGTTGCATCCACCAGCTGGTCTATCTTGGGCATAGGGAAAGGATCTTTTGGGTAGGCCCTATTCAGATCTGTGAAGTCCACACACACTCACCACTTCCCACTCTTCTTCTTTACCACCACAGTATTGGCCAAGCATTTAGGGTAGAACACCTCCTTGATAGCCTCTGCTTGCTTGAGTTTCTTCACCTCATCTCTAATAGCATTAAAGTGGTCCTTGGACGAGCGTCGAGGAGGTTGTTTCTTGGGAGTGACAGTGGGATTAACATTTAGATGGTGACAGATGAAGCTCAGGTCCACACCTGGGGCCTCGTAAGCATTCTAGACGAACACATCAACATTTCCTTTAAGGAACTCCAACAGCTCTTCCTTCTTTAAAGTGGGCAGCTGAGCGCCGATCTGAAAGAACTTCTCTGGGTCATCACCAATAACAACCTTTATCAAATCCTCACATTTCGCTTCCTCGGCTGACCCATCGATAGGCAACGTTGGAGCTCTTAATTGCTATAAGCCCTCTTCGGCATGGGCTGAGGACTCGGCCTCGGGCTGATGCCGGATGGCAGCCACTAGGTATTACCTAGCAACAGATTGGTTTCCTAGAATCTCCTTAACTTGACCCCCAAATGGGTATTTCACATTCTAGTGCAGAGTAGAAGAAATAGCTCCTAGGGTATGAAGCCAAGGCTTGGCCACAATGGCCGTGTATGGTGAATAAGCGTCCACTACGATGAAGTCCACCTCCATTACTTCTGTACCGATCTGCACGAGTAGTCTAATTTGGCCCTTAGGGATGACGACCTTCCCATCAAAACTCACTAGGGGCAAGTTGTAGGGTGTTAAGTCCTCTGGTTTCTAGTTCAGCCCCTTATATAGGTCAGGGTACATTATCTTGGCACCACTGCCTTGGTCCATCATCACCCTCTTTACATCATATCCCCCAATCCTGAAGGTGACAACCAAAGCATCATCGTGGGGTTGAATGGTTCCGATTTTATCCTCGTTTGAGAAGCCCAAAATCGGTTGGATTTCTAGTCTAGCCTTTTGTAAGGTTGAAAATTCATCAACCATCTTGTTGGCTTTATTCCGTGCCAATTTGCTTGTAATTTAAGCATTTAGTAACTCTGTATTTAGGTGGGATTATTGTAAGGGTAGTGTGTGAGGAGATGTGAAGAAAAGCTCAAGTATGTGCAAAGAAGCAGAGCTTCGCGGCTAGGACTCGCGGGTGGCTCGTGGCTACAAGTCACCAACTTCAGGCACGTGAGATGCACACAGGGAAGCTGAAGGGTCGCGCCAGCTGTCGCATTACTGGACAAAAATCCCAGGCTGGCCAGGCCGTCAGGCCGCGACTTGAACTCGCGACTTGGACAAGCCGCGAGGTCAAGCGGCCAATTTACCCTGTTTGGCAAAAAATGTCTCTTCGTATTCCTTTCTCACACCACTATATATAGACCCTTATTCCCACTAATTGAGAGAGCTTCCAGAGAGAATTTTGTGAGAGAAAACCCTAGAGAAAAACAAGATTGCCTCATCCCTAATCTTCATCTAAGAGACTCTACAAATTCCTCTACTCTCTTCCTCTCCATTGTCATACCCTTGAGAGGTCATCTACCAAATCCTTATCTCACCACACCTAAGTCTGTGAGAAGGTTCATTTGGTGCTGAGGGAAGCAGTTTGGAAGGAACCAATATACATTGGTTGATGCTATGGTCAAGTAGCAGAATCTGGGAAGCTAAAGAAGAAATAGGTTCGGAGTAACCTTGTTGGAGCAAAAAGCTTGGAGGGCTTAAGTACTTGGGTAGATTAGGCTTGGAGGGTCTTCTGCTGTTCATGTATCCCAACTATATTCTTTGGTGGATTTTATCACCGCTTGGAGGGCGGCGGAGAGGTTTTACATCGAGGACTTCGGTTTCCTATTCGATAACACATCGTGTGTTGTCCGTGTGTTTGCATCTTTCTTTCCTTTATCTTTGCCTTATATTTACTGCTGTGGATGTGTTTATATTTGGCTTAGGTTTTTTATCAATTCTGTTATAAGTTTGTTATCATATTCCGCACATTAATTGTTTGATATAAAGCTTGAATTGGTAATTTTGTGATTTGGGGCCTAAATGTTCAAAGGTGTTTCATACCCATTTTGAACTTTCACCTTCTTTGGCTCTTGATTAGCATCCTTGCTGGGTAGCCGAGCCATATACATCACTTTGGAAGGGCAGGACCCAGCTCTCCCCGGGGCGGCGAAGATGAAATTTATCTTTCCCAAGGGAGGTCTCGAAGAGTCATCTCTCTGGGATTCGGGGTTTGTCTGGCCCCCCTGACCACTAGAGTGGTGCAAGAGTTGCTTTAGCTTTCCTTCACGGACGAGCTGGTCCAGGTGGTCCCACAGACTTCTACAATCTTCTGTGGTGTGTTCGTTGTCTTGGTGGTATTGACAATAGAGATTGTGGTTGCACCTTGTGGGGTTTCCCGCCATTTTATTCGGCCATTTGAAGAATGGCTCAAGTCTAATCTTTTCCAGAACTTGATGCACTAGCTCTCAGAACACAGCATTGACTGCCTGAGGGCGGGCAGATCTTGACTGCCTAGCAAAATCTCTCCGTGGTCGGTCATTATTGTATCGGTCTGACCTAAAATCCCTCATCTTCTGAGGGATAACCTTCTCTTTTCCTTTCCCTTGCTGCTGGTCTTCCTTAACCCTTTTATACTTGTCAATTCAGTCTATGAGTTGGTGCACACTGGTGACGGGTTTGCCAGTTAGGAATTTCCTCAAATCGTAATCGGTAGGGAGGCCGAGCTTAAAGGTACTAATGGCCACATCATCAAAGTCACCATTTATTTCGTTGAACATCTCCTAGTATCTATCCAAATACGCTTTCAGTGTCTCTCCCTCTCGCATGCTTAAGGACAGTAAGGAAGCCAAGGGTTGAGGAACACTACTGCAGGTGACGAAGCGGGAATAAAATGCTTGGGTGAGCTCCTTGAAGGAGCTTATAGAATCTGCCTTTAGGCTGTCGAACCATCTCATCGCAATGGGCCCCAGGCTGGATGGGAAAACCTTGCACATCAAGGCTTCATCTTTGGAGTGGATAGCCATTCTTTGATTGAAATAGCTCACGTGCTCCATAGGGTTTGTTCTACCGTTGTACACGGTGAAAGCAGGTTGGGTGAATCGTCTAGGAAGTTTAGCCCCCTCAATCTTGCGCGTGACGGGTGACCTGGAGATTTGGTCCAAGGCCCTACTCACAACGTCGTTTCTCACGCCTTTATGAGGTAGGCTCTCGACCCCCCATTCGCGAAGACATTCCTTTTCGTAGGAGAAAGACTCGCTGGGTAAGGCTCGAGACCTTTGCCTGTAACTGACGTCCTTTCTGTTGTCAGAAGAAACATCAGAGTTAGGGGGAGTTCGCCTTCGTCGTGCATGGCACAATTCCCTCTTTGACCGGTCAATTTCCAACTGCATGGCTCTGTTAGGCTAGTCTTGAGAGACATGACTTCTAACTCGAGTATGACTTTTGCTTGTATGTGTAGTGTGCACATTGCCTTCTCGATCTTCTTTACGCTCAAGGTTGGTGAGGGGGTTTTCATGCTTGGGTGCCATGGATTCTGCCTGGTGTGGACCTGAACCTACCATCGTTAACTATTGCACTCACTATCACACAAGTTCTCCCCACAGATGGCGCCAATTGTAGGGTCACAGTTTGCAGCCCAAGTCCAACAAGTGTGGGATTGTGGGTTAATGAGCCCAATATAATAAATTTGTAAAGAGTGGGTTGGAGAACTAGGCCCTAGTAAGTATAACAACGACTAGGGTGGATTTGTAAGTCAATCATGCAAGAACAAAGCACGTACAATAGGGTGAATGTACTTTTTGAGGAGATGAATCTCTATATAGGTTGATGAAACTGATTGCAAGTGCAACTTTGGTTGCTACAATATCTTTACCCTATTTTTTCGATCCCCTGCCCTTCAGGGGTCTCTTACATTATTTTTTTTCCTTCTCGGTGATCTCGGCCCTCCATTTTTCAATCATTTAGGCCACTACTTAAGTACCCATCCTATTAAACACCCCTTCTGGCTCTTTGTGAGTTGCGGTAGCTAAGGAAGCACTATTCAGGGGTCTTCTCCATGTAAATGCGGCCAGAAAAGTAGTTGCAGTGTATTTAATGCGGTGGTAACAGTTTTTCCTTAGATATTTCTAAGTTCCCATCACTCTTGTACGTGTATGGCGCTCATTCTTACTGCTGCAGCCTCTGGGAAGGCCACCTCGATCGTTCGGAGTACAGTTTTGATTTGTATTTGTCGTGTCCGAGGAGGATATCCTCCTCGGACCATCATCCTCCTTATTTGTGAGACTTTAAGATTGGCAAACCCCTCGTGTAAATACTTGTCCCTTCTTGGACCATGTAATGTCATTGGACCAGACCCAAGGTCCAATATATGACTTCTGGATCCTTATCCCTACAATTTTAAAATCTAAAAATCTAAGTGATTTATATGAAAAATTTCACATACGATGCACATGAAATATTAGATTTATCAACTTATAAATCATATCAAAATAAAAATCATATTAATTTACTAAAAATCATGTACGATAATTATATATTAATATACTTATTAATATAATTAACATACAATAAATAAATCGTAATATATACTTATTAATATAAAAATTAACGTTAATAAAGAATAGTTCATTATCTATTGTTATTTTTATTAATATATATTAATTTTTACAAATTAATAAATAAATCATATTAATTCGGGTTAGAAATTATATATCTTATATAATTTCTAAACAATAAAACTAACATTATAAAAAAAAAAAAATCAATTGATAATTTGTAACAATTCTATAAATTGGATTAAATTTATGGAAATCAACTTAAACAAATACGCAAAATATATTCAATTTCATGGGAAAAAAAAAGTAGAGTAAACAAATACGTACTTGTAAGGTTGTCGGTAGAAGAAGAGAATAATAGATGTTGTAGGTAAAAGAAGAGAAGAATAGCACAAAAGAACCATATGATGAGTATTAATTATGAATTATTTGATATACACACACACACACACACTCCATGTTGCAACCTTAGACAAAATAAACTGAAGAAATTGTAAAGTTGTTATTTACAACTATGTGTTTTTGTTGGCTTATATTGCATGCCAAATTTGATTGTAATTTTATTCAATCTTTTGTACCCTGTATTTATTGTGTGATTTCATTGTAAGGGTTGTGTGATAGAGAGAGTAGTGTGAAGACTCAAGTATTTGAAGATTGAAGAAGTTTTCGTGGGTAGTTCGCGACTTAGCATCCCGCGAAATATCTCATGTGCATTGCACATTCTGGAATACGAAGAGTCAGGCTAGATGGAGATAGCTGTGTCTCGCGAGTATCTTGTGGGTAAGGCCTTCCCGCGAGACACTTGCGAGACATTCTGTTTTGCCAGCCTGTCCAGTCTGATACATACTTTCTGTGCCTACACTATTTATACCCATTGTAAAGTTGTGATTTACAACTATGTTTTATGTTAGCTTTATTCCATGACAAAAAGTGTTGTTTTTGCTTTAATTCATTTCCTTGTATTTTGTGGGATTTTATTGTATTAGGTTTAGTATCATGTTGGTGAAGATTCAAGCTTAAATGAAGAATCAGTAGATCTCGAGGGAGTCTCGCTTGAAGCTAACCCGCGAAAGAGCCATGTGAGGAGCACATGATTGGAAGCTGAAGAGTCATGCCAGGCTGTCATTTTCGTGAATGTCTCGCGGGTAAGGTCTTCTCGTTAGGTAGTCGCGAAACTTTCTGCCTATAGGATTTTAAAGAGTGACTTTCTTACCCTTCGCCCATACTATATATACCTTTATTACCCACACATGTATAAGAGGCTATTCAGAGAGAAAACTCTAGATAGGTTTACTACAACACACACACCCATCTTTTTGAGAGAGAGCTACTCATCCTTAGTGAGAAATCATTGTAGCCTCTTCTCCATCCCTCTCCCATTGACATACCTTGAGAGGAGATTTGTACCCAAACACAACCCATAGCTATCTAGAGTGTAGAGAGTGTTCTGGAGCTTTGGAAGCTTTGGGGATTTGCCAAAAGAAGTCGGTGAGGCTTGATGGATGCAATCGGGCATATTACAGGATTCGGAAAACTAGACAAGACATGGTTCCGAGAAGCCTTTTTGGAGTAGGAGCTTGGAGGGCTTAAGTACATCGGGTAGTGGATCAATTACCACTTTGAGGGCGACGAAGAGGTTTTCGCCGAGTTCTTCAATTTCTTCTTCGATAACACGTCTCAGTGTTATCTGTGTTTGCATCTCTCTTCCCTACTCTTGTTCATTTCATTTTTACTGCTGTGTTGCTTTAAATATGGATTAGAGTAGTTGTCTTGCTTATACGCTTGTGTTTACACTATTCTGCACTTAGTATTAAGTTAATGTAAAATCAACCAAGCCGTAACTTTGATTTGGGAGTCTAAACGGCTCTTGTGTTTTCGACACATTTTCGAGCTTTCAATTGGTATCAGAGCGGGTACACTTGTTCTGGTTTAAATACCTAAGTGTGATCCTTGGCCCCTTGTGTTTATTTGCCATGGATTGTGCTTTATATGCCTCTTTATATGATTTGGTTGGTGATGAATGTAACATGCCACGTATTTGTGAAAATGCCTCTATAAGTGATAATCCTCATGATTGTGATGCTATGTTACATGAATCTTTGGGTGTTGTTGATATTCCTAACACCAAAATCTTAAAGAAAAATGCTAAGAAGTTTCAAAAGAGTTTAAGCAAATTATTTTGTGAAAAGGATGATTTGATTGCTAAGCTCAATGAATCCAACAAATTGGTTGAAAAATATAAGAAACTTGCTGAAAATTCTCTTGAAAAGTTGAAAAAGTTTGAATGTTTCAATATGGACTTGGATGCTAAACTTGTTTTGTCTAACAAACTTGTTGATGATCTTAAATCTGAAAATGAATCTCTTAAGATGCATGCCAAGTGTTTGATTGTTGAACCTATTGTTAAAAAGGATGAAAATATTTGTTGCAATCATGTTGTGGTACCCGATGTTATGTCTATTGTGTGTTCTACCTCTAAAGACAAATCGTTGTACATTCCACCACACAAAAGAAACCAAAAAGTGGAGAGAAAGGTTGTTAAGCCTAAGCCTCTATTTAGGTCTCAACCTAAGGTTTTGGATGGATCTAAATTTGTTCCAGCTTGTCACCATTGTGGTGTGATTGGTCATATAAGACCTCAATGTCATAAGTTGAAGAGAGAACAAAACCATGTTGCTAGATCCCTTTCTAAAAGACCTAGTGGACCTAAACATATTGTTTGTCACCATTGTGGTGCCCTTGGTCATCTTAGACCTCATTGCTCTAAGTTTCACGCTCTTAAAAGAATCAACAGAAAAGATAAACTTGAGCTCATTGGAAGTTGTGCTAAAAATGATAAACCGGTTAAAGAAAGTTGTGCTCATTGGAAGTTGTGCTCTAAGTTTCATTGCTTGTTGTTAAAGAAAGTGTTTAATGCTCTTAACTCCTTGTCTATGTGCATCTCCAGTTCACATTCTTCCAATCCTTGTCTCACTTCTCATGACACACTCATTCCAAACAATCATTCCATTTGGATGAGGAAGGGTTCCTATGGTTGAGCCTTTGCTTTTTTGGTCCTTGATCTAATTCTTTCGATCTTTGTAGGACCCTTCATGCATTAGGTGCTTCATTGTCATGCATTTGTGCATCATGCCTCTCTTGACATACATTGTTTTGTTTTTGTTTTTGATCTTACTTTTATGTCTTTGTTCTGTGTGTGTAAAAATCCAAAACCATATAAAAAATTAAAAATTCAAAAAGTTTGATCGTATATGTTTGAGCACATATCTCAGGTGAGTTTGGCCTAGTACCTTCATACTAATGGCGTAGTGCATTTACGAGCTTAGCTTGTTTTTATATGCTCATTTATATGTGTGGGAGAAATCTTGAAAACTATGTGTGATTGTTGTAAATAGATCTTCAAGCTTGTCATGAATGATTGATCAATAGTCTTGATGGTCTTGATACTTGCATAGACTTGTTCCTATATATCATCCCACTTTATTTTTATGTTTTTATAAAAGAGCTCACCAAATGTAAATCTCCAAATGAAAAGAGATATCGAGCTGTAAAAGCCTGTCACACATACTAGTATTTGACTAGGAAAAAGGGAAAGCGACTTTTGTTTTGAACTGTATGGTGCTCAAAAAGCCAAAGGCTAATTCTCAATGTTAAAATATCAAAAATTTCAAACACCAATCTCAAAAAGAGATATGTTATCCAAAAAGGATCAAATGTTATGATTTATGCAAAAGCCAAATGAAAAGCTTTAAAGTTGTGTAATCATTTTGTGGGAGGTCATATATGTTCATTTCTATAATTGAGATAGATCACTTGACCTAGTATCAGTTGTGTATGACTTGATTGAATTGATCATTGAAGTTTCACTCTGGTCTAAGGACTTTTTCACACTAGATGCTCACCCACAACACACAAGACTTTGATTCAATGAATGCTTATTTCATTTGTGTGATTGTACATGTTCAAATGTGATGTGTGTGTACTCAACCATATGTGGTTCAAACCAAAAATTTTTTGTTCTTTTTGTTTGCTTTTGGAAGTGATTTGTATCACCTATGTTTTTCAAAGTTTTTAAAATGTTTTTATGTGAAAAACATGTTTTTTGGGTGTTTTCCTGACCTATTTCATGTCTAGGCTCAACTGGGAGTTAAATGGTCAAATTCTCAAGTTTTTCAGCTTTGGACAGAGAGTTTCTCGACTGTTTTGCGGTTGTTTCGCGATTAAGGCTTACTTGCGAGATACTTGCGAGATACCTGCAAAATTTTCGCGGGATTCTAACCAGCGAGATACCAGCGAAAATTTCCAGATCAGCTTTTCAAGGGTATTTCGTGGGTCTTTTGTTTTAAACTTCTCTTATTTTCTCCCAAACCCCTATTTTAATGTTTCTACATCAAAACCCAACTTAATTCAAGTGTTTTTCATTCCATTAACATCTCTAAGGTAATCTTTAACTCTTTTTCATTGTTTTTGATCCTTAGATTATGTTTTTGGGGGTTTTATGTTCATAGTTGGAATTTTCTCAAATGAGAGTTGAAAAACTTATTTTTTGTCAATGTTTTTGATTGGGCTTTGTTTTAAATGATGATTTGCTTTGGTTGTTGGCCCCTTGTGGCAAAAATAACATGTATTTAGGCAAGATTTTCATATGTTTATGCATTGTTTAACATACATGTGTAGTGTGTGCACTCTAAGTGTTTGATAAAATGCCCAAATGACATTTTCTTGTTGTTTTGGACTCCAATGAGTACCAAACTTTGGGGATCACCATAATTATTTGTGTTTATCATGTTTTAATCATTGGTTGTGTGTTTTATACACCTTGCCCCGTGAGTGCTTATTTATGCATTGGTCATGCATCTCACATGCACACTAGATGCGCACTAGATGCACCTTTGCTGCACACACTTGAACACTTGACATGTTTTTGCATTCACTCACGCAGTTAAGTCTTTTTAGACTTTTTAACACATATAACATGCTCTTGTGTCTATGTCATGCCTACGTCAATATCATGTTCCATCATCCTTAGTATGTCATGTTTTATTTAAGCTTTGTAGCATTTTTTTGTTTTTGTCTTATGTTTGAGCTTCTTTTTCTCATACACCTTACACCTCTCATGCATCATCTTTTACCCTTGTTCATATCTTCTTTTCTTTCCCTCCCTCCTCTTGATTAATTTCTCTATTCGTGACAAAAAAGGGTAGAGTGTTTCATCATTTCTATATGACTCATGTGCACATTCTTAGGAGGAGAAATTCTACCTTGTGCACATTCGTAAGGGGAGAAAACCATAGGGGAGATGCATATACCAAGGGGGAGAAGACATTGTTTTTTGAGAAAACCCTGATTTACTTTATGCTTGTTTTCTCATTGATTTATGGTGCTTTGATATGCTTTGTTGCTTTCATCGCATCGTGCTTATGTGTTGGACATGCTTTTATCTTTATGCTATTGTGCTTTATTGGTTGCATGTTCGGATGTTCATTTGCTTTGCTATATGATCATTGTAGTCATTTCTATATGACTGTTTGGTGTATGATCAAGTTGCTCATATGTTTCACAACATGTTTACTTGATCGCATTTTACTTGTTACATTATACTTGTCCTTTTATCACTTGATTTACCTTCAGGGTCTAATGCATTCTATGCAAGTGTTTCAGGTTACAGGTATTTTGTTCCAAGTGCATCACAGCTTCTAGATTTAGGTGTGAGTGAGTTTTGCCAATGTTCCCAAACCACGTTTATGTCTAGAGTCTGTTATATGGTTCTTTGTCACGGAATAGCCAAAGGGGGAGATTGTAAAGTTGTGATTTACAACTATGTTTTATGTTGGCTTTATTCCATGATAAAAAGTGTTGTTTTGGCTTTAATTCATTTTCTTGTATTTTGTGGGATTTTATTTTATTGGGTTTAGTATCATGTTGGTGAAGATTCAAGCTTAAATGAAGAATCAGTGGATCTCGCGGGTGTCTCGCTGGAAGCTACCCCGTGAAAGAGCCATGTGAGGAGCACATCACTAGAAGCTGAAGAGTTATGCTAGGCTGTCGTTTTCGTGAGTATCTCGCGGGTAAGGCCTTCCCGCGAGGTAGTCGCAAAACTTTTAGCCTGGAGGATTTTAAAGAGTGACTTTCTTACCCTTCACTCATATTATATATATCTTCATTACCCATAAATGTATAAGAGGCTATTCAGAGAGAAAAACCCTAGATAGGTTTTCTACAACACACACACCCATCTTTTTAAGAGAGAGCTACTCATCCTTAGTGAGAAATCATTGTAACTTCTTCTCCATCCCTCTCCCATTGACATACCTTAAGAGGAGATTTGTACCCAAACACAACCCACGCCTATTCAGAGTGTAGAGAGTGTTCTGGAGTTTGGGAAGTTTTAGGGATTTGCCAAAAGAAGCCGGTGTTTGAGATAACAGTGGCTGAACTTATGTATAGTAAAGTTTCTACAAGCCTCATGATTGCAATCATGAGGGTTCTAGAAACACACATACTAAAGCAAATTTGAACTTGTTGAGAAACCATGAGTTCAGCCAATAGCTTTAATAGATGATTGCTGATCCCCAATAGCTTCGGTTCAGCCATTGTTATTTTTTCTTTGGCTCATGAGAAACCAGAAAAAATTATGTTACACAGCAATCATGAGGCTTTGTAACAGATGCTTGACCACTGTTATCCCACTTTTATTTTTTCTGGTTTTATATCTGGTTTTTTCTTGCGGCTAGGACTCACGACTAACTCGCGGCTTACAAGCCGCCAACTAATGCACACGTGAGAAGCATGCGGGGAGGTAAAGGGTCACGCCTGCTGTCGCATTACAAGACAAAAGTCCCAGGCTGGCCAGGCCGTTATCTCATGACTTGAACTTGCGACTTAGACCAGTGGCAAGGCCAAGCCGCCAATTAGCCCTGTTTGGGAAAAACTGACTCTTCGTAATCCAAACACATACCATTATATATAGACCCTTATACCCACAAAATGTAGAGAGCTTCCAGAGAGAATTTTGTGAGAGAAACCCTAGAGAAAAACAAGATTGCCTCATCCCCAATCTTCACTAAGAGACTCTTCAAATTCCTCTACTCTCTTCCTCTCCATTGATACATCCTTGAGAGGTTTTTGACCAAATCCTTTTCTCATCACACCCACATCTGTGAGAAGGTATTTTGGTGCTAAGGGAAGCAGTTTGGAAGGGACCAATGGTTATTGGTTGATGCTATGGGTTATAGCGGAATCCGGTAAGCTAGAAAAGAAAAAGGTTTGGCGCAACCTCGTTGGAGCAGGAAGCTTGGAGGGCTTAGGTACCTGGGTATATAAGGCTTGGAGGGTCTATTGCTGTTCATGTATCCCAACTACATTTTCTAATGGATTATTGACCGCTTGGAGGGCGGCGGAGAGGTTTTACGCCAAGGGCTTCGGTTTCCTCTTCGATAACACATCGCGTGTTGTCTTGTGTTTGCATCTCTCTTCCTTTATCTTTGCCTTTTATTTTCTGCTATGGATGTAATTATAATTGGCTTAGATTGTTTATTAATTCTGTGTTTGGCTTATGTTCATGTTCCGCATATTAATCGTTTGATAATAAACTTGAATTGATATTTTGTAATTTGGAGTCTAAACGTTTAAGGGTGTTTTACACACATAATGAACATTCATTTGGTATCAGAGTGGGTACACTTGTGGTTTAAATACCTAAGTGTGATCCTTGACCCCTTGGTTTATTTGCCATGGATTGTGCTTTGTATGCCTCTTTGTATGATTTGATTGATGATGAATGTAACATGCCACGTATTTGTGAAAATGCCTTTATGAGTGATAATCCTCATAATTGTGATGCTATGTTACATGAATATTTGGATGTTGTTGATATTCCAAATGACAAACTCTTGAAGAAAAATGCTAAGAAGTTTCAAAAAAATTTGAGCAAGTTATTTTGTGAGAAGGATGATTTGATTGCTAAGCTCAATGAATCCAAAAAATTTGTTGAGAAATATAAAAAACTTGCTGAAATTTCTCTTGAAAAGCTGAAAGAGTTTGAATGTTTGAATATGGACTTGGATGCTAAACTTGTTTTGTCTAACAAACTTGTTGATGATCTTAAATGTGAAAATGAATCTCTTAAGATGCATGCCAAGTGTTTGATTGCTGAACCTATTGCTAAAATGGATGATAATATATGTTGCAATCATGTTATGGTACTCGATTTTGTGCCTAATGTGTGCTCTACCTCTAAGGACAAATCGGTGTACATTCCTCCACATAAAAGAAACCAAAAGGTGGAAAGAAAGGCTATTAAATCAAAGCTTCCATTTAGGTCTCAACATAAGGCTTTGGATGGATCTAAGTTTGTTCCAACTTGCCACCATTGCGGTGTGATCGGTCACATAAGACCTCAATGTTCTAAGTTGAAGAAAGAACAAAAACATGTTGCTAGATCCCTTCCCAAAAAGTCTAGTGGACCTAGACACATTGTTTGTCACCATTGTGGTGCTTTTGTTCATCTAAGACCTCACTGCTCTAAGTTTCATGCTCTTAAAAGAATTAAAAGAAAAGAGAAACTTGAGCTTCTTGGAAGTTATGCTATGAAAGCTAAACCAGATTTGAGTGAAAATAGCATGTTGTTAAAGAAAGTGTTTAATGCTCTTAACTCCTTGACTATGTGCATCTCCGGTTCTCATTCTTCCAACCCTCGTCTCACTTCTCATGAGACACTTATTCCAAACAATCGTTCCGTTTAGATGAGGAAGGGTTCCTATGATTGAGCTTTTGCTCTTTTGGTCCTTGATCTAATTCTTTCGATCTTTGTAGGACCTTTCATGCATTGTTTGTCATATCTTCATGCGTTTGTGCATTTTGTATTTATTTGTATGCATTGCTTTTGTTTTGATCTTACTTTTATGTTTTAGTTTTGTGTGAGTAAAAATCCAAAATCACATAAAAAGTGAAAAATTCAAAAAGTTTGATTGTATATGTTTAAGCACATATCACATGTGATTTTTGCCTTGTACCTTCATACAAATGGCTTTATGCATTTACGAGCTTAGCTTGTTCTTTATGCACTTATATCTTTATGGGAAAAATCTTGACATCTTTGTGTGATTGTTGTAAATCGATCTTCAAGCTTGTCATGAATGATTAGTCAATAGTCTTGTTGGTTTTGAGACATGCATAGACTTGTGCCTATATATCTTCCCACTCTTTATTTTGTTGTTTTTGCTTAAAGAACTCACCAAATGTAAATCTCCAAATGAAAGAGATATTAAGCTGCAAAAGCCTGTCACACATACTAGTATTTGACTAGAAAAAAGGGAAAGCGACCAAAATAAAATGTATGATGCCCAAAAAGACAAAGACTTATTCATCAAATTGAAATATCAAAAATTTTAGGCATCGATCTCAAAATGAGATGTATTGATTCAAAATGGATCAAATGTTATGATTTATTCAGAAGCCTAATGAAAAGCTTCTAAGATTTGTAATCATTTTCTTGTGGGAGGTCATATATGTTCATTTCTATAATTGAGATAGACCACTTGTCTTAGCACTAGTTATGTATGACTTGATTGAATTGATCATTGAAGCTTCACTCTAGACTATGGACTATTCCACACTTGATACGCACACATAACACACATGCCTAATGTTCAATGAATGCCTTATTCATTTGTTCGATTGTATTTGTTTAAATGTGATGTGTGTGTGCTCATCTTTATATGGATCAATCCAAAAAGATTTTTGATCATTTTATATGTTTTTGGAAGTGATTTTTATCACTCTTTGTGTTCATGCTTAGTGCTTACATTGTTTTTCAGTGTTTAAACATGTTCTGGGTTGAAAAACAAGTGTTAGAATTTTTGGCAACTCATTTTGGCGACTTTCAACCCGCCAAACCAAGTCGCAAGTTTTGGCAACTCATTTTGGCGACTTGCCCAGTCATGAGCCCAATCGCGAGTTCACACAGAATGGTTTCGCGGCTCATTGGTGACTCGTTCGCGACTCCTTGGCGACTCGTTCGCGACTCCCCAGTCGCTAAACGCCCAGAAACAGCTTTTTAAAGGGTTTTTCGTGGGAAACCTGTTTTAAACCTCTCTCACCCTATCATAAACCCCTCTGTCACTATTTTTACATCAAAACCCAATCAATTTGAATGGTTTTTCATTCCATTAACATCTCTAAAGTAATTATATACTATTTTCATTGATTTTGATCCTTAGATTATGTTTTGGAGAGTTTTGTGCTCTTGGTTCGAATTTTCATCATAGGGGTTGGGAAAACTTAATTTTTATCAAAATTTTGTATGGGATTGGTTTCTTTTGATGATTTGCTTTGGATGTTGGCCCTTTGTGGCAAAAAGAACATGTATTAAGGGTGGTTTTCATGATGTTCATGCATTGTTTCACTTTGTTCTTCATAGTGTGCATGCTAGGCGTTTGATAAAATGCCTCTTAGGCATTTTCTCGCTTGTTTGGACTCTAATGAGTATCAAACTTTGGGGTTTCCTCATTAGAAACATGTTTGGTTCATTGGTTGTGTATTTAACACACCTTGTCCCACATGTGCTTTTTTCATGCATTGGTCATGCATTGCACATAGCCACCTCTTGCACACACCTTGCTACCCTTGTCATGCATTGGTTCATACATTGTTTCTTCATCCTAGCATGTCATGTCTTAGGATTGAGCTTCAATTTCTCATTCATCTCGCACCCCTCATGCATCATTGCACCCCTCATGCATCATTATCATTGTTCATACTTTCATCTCTTGCCCTCGTTTCTCCTTGACCCTTTATATATTCCTGACAAAAAGGGGGAGAGTATACTCTAGAGAGTATACCAGAGTGTTTTTGTCATTTCTATATGACCCTTGTGCACATTCTTAGGGGGAGAAATTCTATTTCTCGTGCACACTTGTAGGGGAAGAGATATTCCATAGGGGAGATGCGTATACCAAGGGGAAGAAGACATTGTGTTAATAAGAAAACTTTGTCTAGGTGTTTGGTGTTTGATCAAGTTGCTCACATGTTTCACATCATGTTCTTGATCGCAATTTTACTTGTTACATTATACTTGTCTATTTATTACTTGTTTTACCTTGAGGGTCTAATGTGTTTTGTGCAAGTGTTTCAGGTTACAGGTATATATGTTCCAAGTTCATCACAACTCCTATGATTCATGATAGGGGGAGTGATATGATAAGGGAAGTACTTTTTACTGTTTGTACCTGGTACCTTTGTAAGTTTTTAAGGTTCTTAGTTTATGGTTTGTACCTGGTACCTTTGTAGGTTTTTAAGGTTTCTGTTTATGTTTGTACCCATATTGCTTTTGTAAGCTTTTAGGGTTTGTTTCTATGCACTTTGTAGGCTTTATGGTTTGTACCTGGCTTTATACAGCCTTTGTGCTTTGTTAAATCAGTACTTCTAACTAAATGTTATGCATTTCCATTTAAGTACTGTCACTCTTGTGCCCTTGTAGGATTTATTCCTAGATGCATATACTTCATGTACTATGCATTGGTTGAGTGTTGGTCATTCAAGTGATTTGCCTTGTGTTTGTCAACTTGAATGTCCGGATGTTCATTCCAAGTGTGAATGAGCATTGTGATCACTTGTTTATAATGATTGCTTGTTTTGGTCTTGCCATGGTCTATTGCTATATTCCATTTTGCTTGATCACATTGTGTTTGCTCCATATGCATTACAAGTTTTCTGCATACAATGAACTTATTGTGTTGTTGTGTTTTAGGAGATTCTTGTTCTTATGGTTCAAAAGTTTCACAGATTCTAGAGTTAGGTGTGAGTAAGTTTTCCAATTGTTCCCAACTCACGCGTTAAGTCTAGAGTTTGTTATAGGGTTTTATCATGGAATAGCCAAAGGGGGAGATTGTAAGGTTGAAATTTATCAACCATCTTGTTGGTTTTATTCCGTGCCAATTTGCTTGTAATTTAGCACTTAGTAATCTTGTATTTAGGTGAGATTCATGTAAAGTTAGTGTGTGAAGAGAGTGTGAAGAATTGCTCAACTTTGTGCCAAGAAGCAGGGACTCGCGGCTAGGACTCGCGACTAACTTGCGGCTTGCATGCCGCCAACTGCTGCACACATGAGAAGCATGCGGGGAGGTGAAGGATCACACCAACTGTCACACTATAGGAAAAAAGTCCCAGGCTGGCCAGGCTGTTATCTCGCGACTTGAACTCGCGACTTAGACCAGTCGCGAGGCCAAGCCGCCAATCAGCCCTGTTTGGGAAAAACTGACTCTTCACATTCCAAACACACGCCACTATATATAGACCTTTATACCCACGAAATGTAGAGAGCTTCTAGAGATAATTTTGTGAGAGAAACCCTAGAGAAAAACAAGATTGCCTCATCCCCAATCTTCACTAAGAGACTTTTCAAATTCCTCTATTCTCTTCCTCTCCATTGATACATCCTTGAGAAGTTTTTGACCAAATCATTTTCTCATCACACCCACGTCTGTGAGAAGGTATTTTGGTGCTAAGGGAAGCAGTTTGGAAGGGACCAATGGTTATTGGTTGATGCTATGGGTTATAGCGGAATCCGGTAAGCTAGAAAAGAAAAAGGTTCGGCGCAACCTCGTTGGAGCAGGAAGCTTGGAGGGCTTAGGTACCTGGGTAGATTAGGCTTGGAAGGTCTATTGTTGTTCATGTATCCCAACTACATTTTCTAGTGGATTATTGATCGCTTGGAGGGCGGCGGAGAGGTTTTACGCTGAGGGCTTCGGTTTCCTCTTCGATAACACATCGCGTGTTGTCCTTGTGTTTGCATCTCTCTTCCTTTATCTTTGCCTTTTATTTTCTGCTGTGGATGTGATTATAATTGGCTTAGATTGTTTATTAATTTTGTGTTTGGCTTATGTTCATGTTCCACACATCAATTGTTTGATAATAAGATTGAATTGATATTTTGTAATTTGGGGTCTAAACGTTCAAGGGTGTTTTACACACATATTGAACATTCAGCTTAAGTTTGCACACTTTGTGCTCTTGACCTTTGGTCACAAAGCCAATAAGTTGATCCATATAGATTTCTTCATCTAGTTCTCCATTGAGAAAAGTTGTGTTAACGTCCATTTGGTATAATTCCAAATTTAAGTTTGCAACAATGGCAAGAATGAGTCGAACAGAGGCAAACCTCACAACCGGAGAAAAGGTTTCCTCGTAGTCAACACCCTCCTTTTGAGTGTATCCTTTTGCCACTAATTGAGCTTTATACCTTTCTATTGACCCATCCGCCTTGCGTTTGATTTTAAGAACCCATTTGTTCCCAATTGCTCTACGCCCTGACGGTAGGTCTACCAGATCCCAGACCTGATTAGTCCTCATAGACTCCATTTCATCATTCATTGCTTTCTTCCACTCACTACCAATAGAAGATGAGAGAACCCCTTGCATAGTTTTTGGCTCATCATCATCCTGTGAAGTAATCATGAAAGCTTCCCTCTCAATCTCAAAACAATGACAAGGAACATTTCCATGATTGCTTCTATGTGACTGAGGTTGTTGTGGATCAGCTTCTAGTGGTGTGCTCCCACTAGGTTATAAGTCGCTCCCACTGTCTCTAGTTGTTTTAGGAATTTCTTCCTTGTCCTCTACTAGTCTACTTGGGGCGCCTACCTCTTGATCCATCATTTCATAAAGAGTCAAGTTCTTTTCAACCTCGCCTATGTTAAGGAATTCACTTTTAATGAAATCAACATCACGTGACTCCAATTCAGTTATACTTCCATCAGGTTGTTCACCTATCAACACATAGCCTTTAGAATGCTCAGAATACCTTATAAAGATACACTTCTTTCCTCTAGGCCTCAACTTCCCATATCTATGAGAAGTATTGTGAACATAACCTATTGAACCCCATGGCCGCAAGTTATTCAAGTCAGGTTTCTTGCCGGTACATAGTTCATAGGGTGTGGAAGATACTGATTTAGAGGGCACTCGGTTAAGTATATAGGCTGCAGTCAAAAGTGCATCCCCCCAATACGAAATTGGTAAGTTTGCTTGCACCATCATTGACCTAACCATCTCTAGCAGTGTTCAATTTCTCCTTTCCGCCACACCATTTTGTTGCGGTGTATAAGGCATCGTTAATTGCCTTGCAATTCCTTTTTCATCACAGAGCTCCTTAAATTGCTCAAATAGATACTCATGCCCACGATCAGTTCTGAAAGCCTTAATGCTCTTGTCTAATTGATTCTCAACCAATCTCATGTATCGTCTAAAGCAATCTAAAGCCTCAGACTTATGAGAAATCAAATAGACATGACCGTTACGTGTATAGTCATCTATAAATGTGATGAAGTAGAAACCTCCATGCCTTGCCCTCACATTCATTAGACCACATATATCAGAGTGGATTATTTGCAAGGGAAAAGATGCCCTTGTGGCTTTTTCAAATGGTTTTCTTTTGGACTTTCCCACAAGACAATGTTCACATGTGGACAAAGTGACCTTAGCGAGATTGCCCATAAGGCCTTCTCTAGCTAACCTAGTCATCCTCTCTTGCCATATATGACCAAGCCTAGCATGCCATATAATTGAATTATCAGAAGCATTATCAGATGAAGTCAAAAAAACTGAACTATCATTATTATAATGTTCAATATCCAAAATTAAAAAACCATTTGAAATAAAACCATGGCCATAATAAACTATTCCCAAATGCAATAAAACATAATTATTCTCAAAAATAAACTGGAAACCAAGTCTTAACAAAGTAACTACGGAAAGTAAGTTCCTCCGGATCTCTGGAGCATACAACACGTCATGGAGCAACAGAGTGCGACCACCTCGCAATTCTAGCTTGTAGGTACCAATTCCAAGTACCTCCACGCTAGCTCCGTTTCCCACCTTGATGTCTCTACACCCAACAGGAATTTGATGGTACTCCACAAATCCCACTTTATCTCTCGCTACTTGTTTTGTTGCCACTGAGTCTACAGTCCACATAGGAGCAGAATTAGCACATGACTAGTTACAAAAACATGGTGAGATGTAGGATTAGGTGTTACCTTTTTTTGGCTCAGTGCATTCATGAGCAAAATGTCCTTTCTTTCCGCAATTATAACAAGTCAACTTAGACTTGTCCTTCTTTGCGTGCTTTCCTCTAGTATTGCGCTTGACAAACTTAGCCTTCTTAGGCGGTGGCCCATTAGGTCTCTCTTGTCCAAGAGCGTAATCAGGTTGCTTGTGTTTAGGCCTAGATGCCTTACGCAAGCTAGTCTCAGCCATGTGCACAGAACAAATCGGCTTGGCTACTTCAAGGCTTTCAGCTTCAAGTTCCAAGTGACGGGCCACATCATCAAATGTTTTGATGTTCTCATTATGTGTTAAGTTTTGACACATCATCTCCCATGAACTTGGTAGTGAATGAATCACTGCTTGGAATTGTTGTTCGTCAGTAAGATTGGCTCCAGCTGATTTAAGCTCTCGAATCATGGAGGACATCGCCCTAAGATGCTGCTTCATTGTATGTTTAGAGCGCGTCTTATATGAATCAAATTTCATTGTTAAGCCACATAGTCTAGTGGTTGATGTCCCTCTATATCTTAGCTTTAGAGCTTTCCACATGTCTTGTGCAGTTGTATACTACTCAAATTCACTGATCAAGTCATTGTGCATGCTGCTTAGCATTGTAAAGCGTGCACACAAATCCTTCTTGCGCCAACTTTCATAGGCAGCAAGATCACGTTAGTGTTGCTTAATGCTTCCCTCATCGGGTTTACTCAACGAATGAGTTAGAGTTTCTAGGACTTCTTGCTCATTTAGCACATACTGGATTTTGCGGTGCCGAATATTGTAATTTTCACCATCCAATTTCTCTCCTTTATTGAGATTAGCAACTGTACCTTTGGAAGCTATTTCACTACAAAATTTCACAAATGGGACATTACACACACATTTTAAAAATTTTGTCGTTCGATATAAAATAAACTTAGATAATCAACACATGTCGCAAGATCGAAAATTGGCTAAGCTTCTTAATCATCTCTTGCGCTACTAGTGTTTATTACTAACCTTAATTTTAAGGGATAATTACACTTTACCCACTTGTGGTTTGCCCCAATTTCTATGTGCCTACCTGTGGTTCAAATTTTGACACTTTGCCCACCTGTGCTTGTCACCGTTTATGCGCCGTAACCCACCTCTATTAAAATTAAGGGTAAATCAGTATTTTTGCTCAAGTTTTATGTCTCTCTCCTCCCAAAACAAAAAATAGCACAAAAATGTAAGAAAAAAAAGATCAAAAAGTAGTATTTTTCTTTCTCTTTATTCAGACAAATTTTGAATATGAAGAACATACCAAAAAAACCCAGATCAACATACACAAGATCACTAACTTAATGACTCAGATTGTCCAGTTTCTAAGCAGGAATAATGCACCTTTCACTGTTAACATTTACGCTTTCCTAAGTCTTTATGGTAATGACAATTTCCCAATTGACTATGCCTTCTTTTATGGAGTAAGCCAGCCCGTCGTTGAACGAAGAACGAAGGACAAAGTGCTCAAATATTCTCTTTTCCAACATTTCTCATACACACAAATTCAACTAAATACAAAAAATTTCATCCCAAACATCTCCAAATCCAGTAAATCAAAAGCTAACCAATCAATAATAAAACATCTAAATTATCAAAAATAACCAACAAAGCTATAAACTTCACAATCAAACCCCTGGATTTCTCTCTCTCTCTCTCTCTCTCTCTCTCTCTCTCTCTCAACCGTTGGATGTCTCTCTCTCTCAATCAAGCTTTATCTCTTGGTTCAAGCCATTACCACCGCATCCGACGGCCGAAAACCCAAATCATAGGTTGAACACTAATTCCGCTACCGCCACCACCAGCTGAAAACCCAGACCTTTAAGGCTCTCTTGATTCAAGCTCTTGATGTCTAGTCCTCTCTCCTCTCTCTCTCTAACTCATCATCTTTATCTCTCTCTCTTTAAACCCATGGTTGAAAACCCAGATCGGTAGTGATTGGGTGGTGTAAAGTTATGATTTACAACTATGTGTTTTGTTGGCTTTTATTCCGTGCCAAATTTGATTGTAATTACTATCAATTGTTTATACCCTGTATTTGTTGTGGGATTGTTGTAAGGGGTGTGTGATAGAGAGTGTGTGAAGACTCAAGCAATTTGGAAGCTGATGGAATCTTGCGGGTATCTCGCGACTAAGCTTCCCGCGAAGTGAAGCATGTGCCCTGCAAATGCTGGAATGCGAAGAGTCATGACAGATGGAGATATCTGTCTCTCGCGAGTATCTCGCGGGTAAGGCCTTCCCGCGAGACACCCGCGAGACATGCTGTTCTACTAGCCTGTACTGACTGACTCACACATTTTGCACCTATCCTATATAAACCCCTATTACCCACAAATATTGAGGAATGCTTCAGAGAGAAAACCCTAGCCAAACACATTTGTAATTAGAGATTGTCATCCCCACCTTTCTCTATACACTTGCTTGTGGTATCTCCTCAACCCTTCCCTCTCCATTTCCATACCATTGAGAGGTTGATAGCCCAAACACTTACCACACCTTTTGAGAGTGTTGAGTGACGTTTTGGTGCTGCTGGGAAGCATTGGAAGAAGCCTGGAATGGCAGATGCAACATGGAGCTTGTTGCGGGATCCGGATAACTAAGACAAGACACGGTTCCGAGAAGCCTTGTTGGAGTAGGAGCTTGGAGGGCTTAGGTACATCGGGTAGATTAGGCTTGGAGGGTCTCTTGCTTACTCATGTATCCCAACTGATTGTCTAGTGGATCGATTTCCACTTGGAGGGCGACGGAGAGGTTTTTCGCCGAGTTCTTCGGTTTCCTCTTTGAAAACACGTCTTGGTGTTTTCTGTGTTTGCATCTCTCTTCCCTACTCTTTTATATTCCATTACACTGCTGTGTTATTTAGTTTATGGATTAGAGTAGCTATATTGTTCATCCGCTCGCTTTTACACTATTCCGCACTTTATATTAAAGTTGTGTAAAATCTATCGAGCCATAATTTTAATCGGGGGTCTAAACAGCTCTTGTGTTTTTCAACACGTTTTCGAGCTTTCAGGTGGGAACGAAGTGAGCAGAGCTCAAAACTCGGAGGTCTTGCTGTTGTTCAGCACGCAAAGTGGCTCGATCGAGTGGTCGCGGAGGTCCCAGAGGCGGATAGCACGCAGAGCGGCTCGATCGAGTGGTCGCAGGGGTCCCAGAGGCGGATTAAGTCGCCTATAATCTTTTTCATTCTTATAATCTAAATTTCTGACTTTATCTTTGTTTCAAATAGCTATGTAAAAGTCAATTTCTTTTTGGGTTTGTCTTATATTTTACATACCCAGTTTTTTTTTTTTTTTTTTTTGCTGAATATTTTACATACCTAGTTGAGTTTGGCCTTGTGGGTCTTCTTTATTTGGATAAATTTCTTGTTTGTTGATATGAATTTCCCAAAGTTTGTTAGGATGGCTTCTACCAGTCAAATTCGGCTTCTACATGATTTGTGCTCTCAGATTGAGAGATGAAAATTTAAGATTTAGAGCAACTACAAAGTAACTTTATTCATGTTGTTCGTCTCACTCATGAGCTGAGGAGTGTTTGATCCATTTGGCCTGTTGTTTTTTACATAATATGTGTTAGAGTAACGGTGAGGGAGAGGTGGGCACACGGCGCATAAACGGTGACAAGCACAGGTGGGCAAAGTGTCAAAATTTGAACCACAGGTAGGCACATAGAAATCGGAGCAAACCACAGGTGGGTAAAGTGTAATTATCCCTAATTTTAATCTATTCGTGCAAAATTATGTATGGGAGATAACGCAACTCAACTATACTCCAACTATTCCATATTTCAATTCTAAACATATTTGCAAAACATATGTATTGAAAATAATTCACCAATATTATCAATTAACTATTAAGCCAAAATGCTATCACAATTTAAACTCATGAGAACAATTCATATAGGCATTTCATTATTTCACTAAGAAATAATTATTTCTTTGTCGCGTTAAATATAATATTTAACGTTGTGTAAATATATATATATATATATATTTAATACCATATTTCACTAAGAAAAAATAATGGAATTAAATAATTTGCAAAATTAAATAATTCCATATCATTTACACATATACCTTTTACGTTTCATGAGAAATAAATATTAGACTTATATAGTATACGTTTCAATGAAATAATTGGATGGATTTAATACAGTTAAATCCAAATAAATTATTGTAAATATATCATTGACCATTATATGGAGTTGGTCATGTACTTCCGCAGTTACGTCTTTTTAAATAATGGTAAAACAAATGCAATAGGCTCAATATGCATAAACAAAAAGAATCTCACAGGAAGCAAGGATCCTAATGTACTGATCACAAACAACATTTGTGATTATGGGACCCTTTTTTTTTTTTTTTTTTTTTTTTTCTAGCCGTTTTGGCAAGTGAAACATGTGATATGCAGGTTGCCCCTTTTTTTTATTTATTTATTTATTTTTTTTTTTACTATCACTCTTAGCCCACGTGATGTGCAGGTTGTCTTCAACCTTGTTCTTTCAATTTCTTTCAGCCAAAAAATGAGCTTCAGACAAGAAATTCAAAATTTTATATCTTCTTCATTTCAAGTCCATTTTTAACGTACCATATACCGATTTAAACCTTATAACATATAGATTCATAATATGAAATCATATTTTGTAAAAAGAAATCATATAAGAGCAGTTTTGTCCTTAAAGTTTCGGTGTTCTAAGTTTTGTTAAACTATATCTCATGGCACACTTAGAGATTTGCTACGAAACTTAAGGTAGATATTAATACGTGTAATATAAACAACATATATTAATTTCAAGGCACGAAATGCTCAGAATCAAAACTTGCCATTGAAGGCTATGTGAGGTGCATAGAAATTCATAGCATACCACAAAAGCATAAAGCGCATTAAGAACTAATCATATATGCCTATGACATCGAGAACAACCTATAAATGCTCTGATACCGATGTAAGAAATAGAAACTTGCAGCAGAATATAAGTAATCGGTTTTTCAACATACCTCTCTTAGCCTAAACTGACGTTCACACAGGAGATTTGAGATTGTTCTACGCTGTCTAGAACCAGCCTCCACGCAGACCAGCTATTGAAACATGTTCTAAATTCTAGTTTGTATGATCTGTAAACCAAAAACGTTTCTCCAACGGTGTTGCACACTACTAGAGTGATGCAAACATAACCCACAACCTAAGAGCCTCACAAAACTCTGTAAACACTATGAGAAATGTAGAATTCGTTCACTGTTCAATGGGTACCATTCTTGGTGTTTATATACACACCACATCATTAATATTGAGTGGGATAGTGGACTTAGTGGGGTAGTGTAACGGTCTAATACCATTACTTCATAACTCCTAAATATTACAATCTAAAGCAAATAGAGGAACATGCTCACATTGAGTGTCTGTCCATATTCTTTCAGTTTCTAACACTGCTTGCATGGTTTCAGTCACATCATGCATGAATAATTTTGAAATGACATTTTTTTCACATGTGCCTCACATTAAATCTCTTGAACTCTAATTATTTTTTCTAATAAAAAATTCTTTGACCCATTATTAAAATTGGGTAAAAATACAAATTACACTCATTAAGTTATATCAATTGTTATTTTAGTCTTTTAAATTTTACTTTGGTCATCTTAGTCATTTAAGTTTACATTTACATTTGCAATCACCGTCCTTCCATCCAATTTGCTGTTAAATCACCTTTAAAAAAACGTTAGATTTTCCTCTATTCCTAAATTTTTATATTAAAAATTATATTATTATTTTTTAAAATTTTAAAAAAAACATAATTATTTTAATTCTAGAAATCCTCTCTTTTATCTTTCCATAGTCTCTCTCTCTGGAGTTGTAATTTTCCAAAAACAATTGCCAAAGAATATAGAGTTGTAACTTTCCACAAACAAACAAACAAAAAAAAAAAAAAAAACCTTCCCCATTTTGCGGCCGCAATTAATGTACTATTTGGCATTTACGTTCATGAATTTTTTCTCCTTTTTCTTGATTAATGTTAAGTTTTTTTTTTTGATTTAATTTCATGTCAAATTTGTTTGTAATTAATTTAAATTCAAATGCATTGTAATTTTGTATTTATTTGTAATTGGGTAGAGGTTCAAGAGCTGAAAGTGGCGTTGTTGTGAAGACATTTTAGCTCTAGCGAAATTGGGGTTGACTTACCTTTAGTACTTTTTTAACTGGACATGTTATTTTATTTTAAATATACAATGACAAGTAGTAGTGGGTTTTAATCTCCACATTTTATTTAGTTAGTGAATAATGTGACAGTTTCTGGTTAAAACAAAAGAGATTCCAATTAAAAAAGTACTAGAGGTAAGCCAAATCCGCGAAATTGGATCTCGCTCTTCAAAGATAGGCACGTGGCATCATTTTAAATTTCAGTTGAGACAAACTCGCGGGATTGTCGCGGAAGTCCTCCTCGAGTGAAATGGATATGCCTGAGAAAAATTGGTTACATTCCTCTTTGCTGTACCAGCTTATACCCATTCTATATATATTCATCATTTCCCATAATTTTCAATCCTCATTCTCATGTGAGAGTTGTAGAAACCTATCCATTTGAGAGAGCCAAACTTACCTATTCTCTCTACTCTTTCACTCTCACCATAGTCAAATCATTGAGAGGAGATCAATTCTATCAAAATTCTCACTACCATTGAGTGTTGAGACAGTACAAAAAAACCACCTATAGCAGTGTATTTTTTAGTGGCAGTCACGAAAAATGCCACTATAGGTACCCTATAGTGGCGTTTTCTAAAAAGGCAAAAATACTATTTTCGTCCCTACATTTTCACCTGATTCCTACTTTGATCCAAGGGAGTCATACCGTACCGGAGGCTATGCCAGTTTGGCCAATGGTACGATATATTTCGGATACCGGTCAATGCCAGTGTACCGTTTCGGGTTTACCATTATTTTTTATATTTATAAATAAATATATAATATATATATATATATATGTATGTATATATGTATGTGTGTGTGTATATATATATATATATATTATAATAAATATAAAGTTTACCATCAAACATTTCCTCAATTCAGAACTAATTATTCATGGTTTTAGACTTTAGTATCAATTAAAAGAAAAAAAAAACACACAATATAAAAAATAGAAAGCTTAAAAGTTACCATTGCATACTAAAAACACAAATAATACTAATAAGTTAATGCAAGTAAGTTACCATTCTGCCCTAACCAAAATTCAAAAAAAAAAAAAAAACTTTTTCTATACCGGCCTGTATGCCCGTACTGACTGGTATTGCTCGAAATTGGCCGGTACGGCCGGTACATGGCCGTTATGGTATATACCGGCCAGTATGGTATGAAATCGACTCACTTGCTTTGATCCCTACTTTTTTTTACTACTTTTAGCCTTCAAAATAAAAAACATTCCATTTTGGTCCACATCATCTCATAAGAAAAATAGCCTACGTGACAGACAGAATACACAGCTCAGCATTTTAAATATTAAAAAAAGTCACATCATTATTTTTCCTTTTCTTTAATTATTTAAAAAAATAAAATTTAATTGTCATTTAATTATTTAAATAATAATTGTTCTTCATGTTCTTCCCCCAAGAACATGGTTGCCCAGAAAATAAAAATTCAAGATTTTCTTCTCTTTTCTTGCATTTTCTTGGCATCCAAACAAGCAAAAACATATACAAACCATGATCAAACTCAGATACTCTAACACAATCAATTAACAAAACCCAAACACTTAATAAAAAAACAAATAAATAAATAAACAAAACCCAAAACATGATTAGTTCAAAAACACAATACCAAAAATACCAAAACTCAAAGCCAATCCTCATCAATAAAATACACCAAAACACAATCATGAGCTGGTCAGATCAAACCACGGTGACCATCATTGGCATTGGGCTCCACTACAGATTTGGATTTAGAGAGAGAGAGAGAGAGAGAGAGAGAGAGAGAGAGAGAGAGAGAGAGAGAGAAGATGAGATTTCAATCAAGGTGGGTTTTGGCCATGGGTCTTCAACCATGAGGTTTCGGCCATGGGTCTTTAGCCATGGATTTAGAGAAGATGAACACAAAAATTTGAATGTTCTAATAGTGTTGAAAACACTATGAACGTTTAGACCCCCAAATACAAAATACCAATTCAAACTTATAATAAACAATAAAGTGCGGAACATGAACATAATTAATGACAGAATTGATAAACAATCTAAACCAAATAAAATCACATCACAGCAGAAATTAAATGGCAAAGATTAAGGGAAGAGAGATGCAAACAAGGATAACACAATGATGTGTAATCGAAGAGGAAACCAAGCCCTGCATAAAACCTTCCCCGCCCTTCAAGCGGTAAATAATCCACTAAAGAATGTAGTTGGGATACATAATAACAATAGACCCCCAAGCCTAATCTACCCAGATGTACCTAAGCCCTCCAAGCTTCTTGCTCCAACGTGGTTACGCCGAACCTATTTCTTCTTTAGCTTACCAGATTCCCTATACCCATAGCATCAACCAATAGTCATTGGTCCCTTCCTAACTGCTTCCCAAAGCCTAAATATCCTTCTCACAGATGTGGGTATGGTGAGAAAAGGATTTGTAAGAACCTCTCAAGGATGTAACAATGGAGAGGGTGAGAGTAGAGGAATTTGAAGAGTCTCTATGTGAAGATTGTGGATGAATCAATCTTGTTTTTCTCTAGGGTTTCTCTCTCAAAATTCTCCTGGAAGCTCTCTACATTTCGTGGTTTAAGGGGTATTTATACTTGTGTGAGAAAGGAATGGAAAAGTCAGTTTTTCCCAAACAGGGTGGTCTGGCGGCTATGCTCGCGACTTGATGAGCGCACTTCAAGTCGGAGATAACAGAACTGCCAGTTGGACTTTTTATCCTGTAGTGCTCCAGCTGGCGGACTTTCATTTCTGTCATCGCTTCACTCTGTGCTGCCATTGCGAGGTGAGTGCCAGTTGCNTGCAGCTGGACCAACCCGCAACTGAGTCGCCAAAACAGGGCAACACTATTTTTGAAATTTTGACACTTTTGTAAAAACAAAAAACTTTCCAAAAAAAAGCTAAAACACACAAAAATCTTTTTGTATTTGATCAACAAAGATTAAGCATGTGAAAACGCATTTAAACAAGTACAATCACACAAATGAATATGACATTCATTGAACATAAACTTGTGTGTTGTGTGTGAATATAAAAAATGAGATAGTCCTTAGTCTAATATGAAGCTTCAGTGATCAATTCAATCAAGGCATACACAACTAGCACTAGATAATGTGACCTATCTCAATTATAGAAATATGCATATATGACCTCTCACACAAACTTGAGTACAATTTTTGAAGCTTTTCATTTGGCTCCATGTTCAACATATCATTTGATCTTTTTGAAACATAACATCTCATTGTGAGATCGATGCCTGAAATTTTTGATATTTCACTTTGATGAGTTAGCCTTTGGTTTTTTGGGCATTATACAATTTTATTTTTGGTTGCTTTCCTTTTTTCCTAGTCAAATACTATTATGTGCGACAGGCTTTTGCAGCTCAATATCTCTTTTCATTTGGAGAGTTATATTTGGTGAGCTCTTTGAGTAAAGCAATAAAATAAAAGTGGGAAGATATATTGGCACAAGTCTATGCATGTCTCAAGATCAACAAAACCATTCATTAATCATTCATGACAAGTTTGAAGATCTATTTACAACAATCACATAGATTTCAAGATTTCTTCCACAATGATATGAGTGCATAAGAAACAAGTTATGTGCGTAGATGCACTAAGCCATTAGTACAAAGGTATAAGGCAAAACATGTTTTGAGACAAAACTCAACAAAGTCGATCAAACTTTTTGGATTTTCTACTTTTTATGTGTTTTTGGATTTTTGACATAAAAGCAAGAAAAGATTGATCAAAAACAACAATGTAAAAACATTTAAAAAGATACAAGTAAACAGCCAAACACTTTTTGACATAAACAAGCAAAAAGCACACAACCAAGCATATTCACAAAGCATAGGAAGTATAAATGCATGGACATGTTGTAATGCTTATGCATGAGTACCCCTCTTCACCCACACGTCACGTGCGTTTGGGGTGATATCCCTATAGGATTGGGTACGAGAATTAGGACTTTCAAACCTTCTAGTGAAGCTCTCCAAGCAAGTGGTGAATGCACCAATCATCTTCATCATGTCCATCACATTGGGATCACCATTTCGACCTCTTGATGGCTCAACAGCCCAAATCCTTTTGTCATTTCTTGGTCCTCTTGACCTTTGGTTAGAAGCATTCTTCAATGCTCTAAGTTTATGGCAATTCAGTTTGGTATGTCCTTGCAATCTGCAATGGTGACAGAAATGATTTGTTTTAGGACCCTGTTGTGATCTTGGAAGTGATCTTCCTCTAGTTTCACATCTGGCTTTTGATTGATTACGGAATGTATTTAACACCCGTTGATCAGTCACTTTTTAGCCTTAACTTTATCAAGAATAGACTCTTCTACAACCGGCTCTTTGGTCTTCACAAACTTCACTTCTTTGGTGACGTTGGCCGATGAGCTACTCCCTCCGGTATATCCCAATCCGAACTTGTCTGAGGCATGTTTTTGAGATGAAATAACATCATCTAGCTTCTTAGTGTAAACCCTCTCTATCTTGGTATTTGCTTGCACTACCTCATGCTTAAGAAATCTCACTTTTGTGTAAGCCTCTAACACCTCTCCATTTAGCCTTTCTATCTCACACTTGGCCTCCTTATGTCGCACTAGGAGACTTCGATAGTCCTCCTCTGCTTTCTTCATCTTCTTCACAGCCACCTTGGCCACCCTTGTGTATTCTCCCGACTTCTCAAGGAGTAAGTTGTAGTTCTCTTGGAGACCAACTGTGCTCTCATCTTCTTCAACTTCTGATTCTTCAACAACTCCCATTGATTCTTCATCACTATGCTCCCCGAGCTCTTGTACAAGCAAATTCAAGTCCTCCGAAGACTCAACATGAGCAATAGTCATAAAGGCGAAGTAATTTCCTTCTCTCTCACAGCTTTCCTCAGAATCAGAATTAGATGAATCGAAGTCACTAAGAGTTGTGGCATATGCCTTGCCCTTCGATTTCAGTAATTGGGACATTCTTTCTTGAAGTGTCCATGCCCATTGCACTCGAAGCAAGTGATTCCTTGTGTAGATTAGGATTCCTTTCCATCTTTCTTTTTGAATTCCTTTCTCTCCCTTCTTGAGCCTTAGAATTTCCCTTTATCACCAAATTTCCAACTGTTCTTGAGTTTCAAGAATTTTTTGAAATTTTTCACAAGGCACGCCACATCTTTATCATCAACATCCTCATCTAATGAGTCATGAGTTATTACCCTTTCATCAATTGTTTTGAAAGCAAGAGATTTGCTCTTCCTTTGTGTGGGCAATGACAATTCATATGTCTGCAGAGACCCAATTAGCTCTTGCACTTTGATGTTATCAAGATCCTTGCTTTCTTCAATCACTGTCACCTTGGCACGGAAGCTCTCCGGCAACGAACGAAGGATTTTCTTCACAACTTTAGAGTCCTCCGTTTTCTCCCCCAAGTTGAACTTGCCAACAACCACTTCGTTCAACTTGCTATAGAAAGAGTCAAAGGACTCATCCTCACTCATTTTGAGCTCCTCAAACCGAGTGGTCAACATTTGCAGCTTGGTGTCCTTTACTTTCTTTGTTCCTTCATAAGTGGTCTCTAGTATCTTCATGCTTCCTTTGCAATCATGATGTGGGAAATCCTGTGAAATTCTTCTGGAGAAACACCACAGAAAATAGCATTCAAGGCTTTATTGTTAGCATTAGCCGCCGTAAGAGCTGTCTTATCCCAAGTGGATTTAGCAGCCTCCGACCTAGTCCAACCTACTTCCACAGCATCCCAGACATTATCATCAATAGAACACAAGAATGCCCTCATTCAGACTTTCCAAAATGCATAATTGTTACTATAAAAAAAATGGTGGAATATTTAGAGATTGAGACTAGTCCATCTCAATATGGGGTCAAGGATCGCACTAAGGTGTTTAAACCACAAAGAGTGCACCAACTCTGATACCAATTGAATGTTCTAATAGTGTTGAAAACACTATGAACGTTTAGACCCCCAAAATACAAAATACCAATTCAAACTTATAATTAAACAATAAATGTGCGGAACATGAACATAAATTAATGACAGAATTGATAAACAATCTAAACCAAATAAAATCACATCCACAGCAGAAATTAAATGGCAAAGATTAAGGGAAGAGAGATGCAAATACAAGGATAACACAATGATGTGTAATCGAAGAGGAAACCAAAGCCCTCAGCGTAAAACCTCTCCACCGCCCTCCAAGCGGTAAATAATCCACTAAAGAATGTAGTTGGGATACATGAATAACAATAGACCCACCAAGCCTAATCTACCCAGTGTACCTAAGCCCTCCAAGCTTCTTGCTCCAACGTGGTTACGCCGAACCTATTTCTTCTTTAGCTTACCAGATTCTGCTATAGCCCATAGCATCAACCAATAGTCATTGGTCCCTTCCTAACTGCTTCCCAAAGCACTAAATATCCTTCTCACAGATGTGGGTATGGTGAGAAAAGGATTTGGGTAAGAACCTCTCAAGGATGTAACAATGGAGAGGATGAGAGTAGAGGAATTTGAAGAGTCTCTATGTGAAGATTGTGGATGAATCAATCTTGTTTTTCTCTAGGGTTTCTCTCTCAAAATTCTCCTGGAAGCTCTCTACATTTCGTGGGTTTAAGGGGTATTTATACTTGTGTGAGAAAGGAATGCGAAAAGTCAGTTTTTCCCAAACAGGGTGGTCTGGCGGCTTAGCCTCGCGACTTGACTGAGTCGCAACTTCAAGCTGTGAGATAACAGAACTGCCAGGTTGGACTTTTTATCCTGTAGTGCTCCAGCTGGCGAGACTATTCATTTTCTCGCATGCTTCACTCATGTGCTGCATTTGGCGACTTGCCAAGTCGCGAGTCACCTGCGAGTCCTAGCCGTGAGTGTCTGCATTCTTGCACAATCTCGAGCATTTCTTCACACTCTCTCACTCACTACCCTTACATGATTCCCACCTAAATACATGGTTAGTAATTGCTAAATTACAAGCAAATTTGGCACGGAATAAAGCCAACAAGATGGTTGATTAAATTCAACCTTACAAAATTTAAAACCCAGAAAATTTGAACCTTAGAGCCGAAACCCAGATTTAGAATTCATGCTAACATTCTTGACAAACCCAGGTAAAATTGATAAATTAAACATTTGAACAAGAACACAAACCTAAAAAAATTCAAACCTAAAAAATTAAATTCAAACCCAAATTGGCCGAAACACAAAACTCAAACCATATTTCAAACCCAGATTGGCCAAAACACAAAACTCAACACCATATTTCAAACCCCCACACCACCAAAGCATCAAAAACAAAAATCAAACCCACCCCCAAACGCTAAATCCAAACCCAGATTTTTAGCCCTCAAACACAAAACTCAAAACCCAAATTTTCTTATTTTCTGAGAAACCATACACAAATCTTAGATCCAAACCTTAGAGCTAAAACCAAACCACTTACAACCTCAAATTCGAAACTATCAAACACAAACGAAATCAACCTTAGACCTGACAATAAAACCACCTCCTCTCTTAGCCGCCGTTGCTTTCTTCTTGCTCGTGTTTGCTTGGGGTGTGGGTTTGAGAGGACGAGGTAGAGAAGGTGAATGACTTTCGGCCATGGCTGGGATCGGTTCAATGAGAGTGAGAGAGGAAAAAAGGATGTTTGGGATCGGGCTATGTGAGAGAGGAAAAGAGAGACTGAGAGAGGATGGGATTGTGTGGCTTTAATGAAAAGGAGAGGATGGGATTGTGTGGGTTTTATTGAAAATGAGAGGATGAAAGGGAGACTGAAAAGGAAAATGTTATTCTTGTATTTAAATCTGGGTTGGTTTTTTTTTTTTTTTTTTAGAAACATCTAGGTTGGTATTTTTGTTGTTCTTGTCCAAGATACACTTAGACCTCAATTCATGTGATTTTTGGTTTTTTATTTAGTTAAAATTGATAAATTAATTTCTTAAATTTAGATGCTGATGTGGCATTTTTTAATGCCAAATAACATTTTTTTTTAATGGCCCCGTTAGCTTTTAATGTGCTAACAGTGTACTCCGTTTGCCTCGTAGGCTATTTTTCATTACTGAGATGATGGTTGTGACCAAAATGGAATGGTTTTTGATTTTGAAGGCTAAAAGCGGTGAAAATAAAAAGTAGGCACCAAAGTGGGAATGAGGTGAAAATGTAGGGATGAAAATAGTATTTCCGCCTTCTAAAAACATTGCTATAAGCATATCTATAGCCACATTTAGGAGGCTCTATAGTGGCGTTTTAAAACACTGAGCCTATGGTAGCATTTCCAAGGGCCTATAGCAGTGTTTTAAAAATACCACCATAGGTCCATTTAAAACCATGCTATAGCCTTTTATATATATATATATATATATATATATTTTTAAATCAACCTATAGTCACGGTATAATAGTGATGTTCATAAACGCAACTATAAAAACACCATTATAGCCCAAAAGACCTATAGTGGTGTTTTTAGGAACTATAGTGGCGTTTGATGAAGGCTACTATAGGTCCAATTTTTTGTAGTGAGAGTTGATTGGACCTCTAGGAATCATTAGAGCATATTTATAATATTCGTCCAAGGTGACTTGGAATTGCAATTGGAGTTCAATTGTGGATTCAACAACTAGATTAAAGAAAATAATTGGCGAAGTCAGTTGCGAGCAGGATTTTTGAGAACTTGAGTATGTAAAATATAGCACTAGGCTTGGAGGGTTTTGTATATATTTTGTACTGCAACTATTCATTCTAGTGGATCATTTTGGCAGTGGTGCAGTGGAGAGGTATTTCTACTCAGTTCTCGGGTTTTTCTCTTTGATAACACATCTAGTATTATTGTGTTGTTTGTTTTATGTGAGCTACTCTATTTACAAGCTTTATATTCTTTTGATTTTAGTTTTGTTTTGTTGAGAGAGTACATGCTTTATATTCTTTAATGGTTTATCTATGCTAATTTAATGTTTGTGTACTCTTGAATTAGTTAATCACTTAAATTCGGTGTTAATTGTTAGTTTAGTTTAAATGTCATTAGTTTTATTTTTGAAATTTGGTGTCTAAATCATTAGAATAATTAAAACTTGGTAAAATTTTAGTTGAGAAAATAAAAAATTCTTCCCAAGAATGGAAAATTATTATGCCGGGCTACTTCTTCTAGCAGGGGTAGGCCCCTGTGTAGGACCCATGAGTAGGGCCCAAACCACTTGTGAGGGTGGGGAGGACTCCACCAAGTGGAAAGAAGGGCCCAAACCACTTATAAGGGTGGGGAGGGCTCCACTAGGTGGAAAGAATAATTTCTCGTGAAGAACAGTCAAATTCAATGATCATTGTTGTTTCAAACCATCTATTTTTCATTAACTAGGAAAAATGTTTAGTATTTGACAAAACTGATAGGTCAAAGACGTATTGACCCCTTGTGATTAAATTAATTGATTAATTAGCTAAGTTATTAATTAATCAAATTATCATGCAAATGCGTGATAGCACAAACAAATCACCAATAAACTAATGATGTAGCGGAAAATAAATAACACGGTGATTTGTTTACGAATGGGGAAAACCTGACGGCAAAAACTCCACCGGGTGATTTTCAAGTCACCACTCCCAAAATTCCACTATTATCACAACAAGCAATTACAAGTAAAGGAATCCCAAGTACCTTACCAACCTACAGTTGAACCCTTACCCCAATACCTAATTGGACTTGTTCTGTAGTGATAATTTTCCTTTTTGATACACGGCTCCCAAGTACGTGACTAACCGATACGTGGATCCTAGTATGCGACTTCAATCACCAACTATAGAGAGATTTGTTGGCTGCAAAGTTCTTCAGTTCATCCATGATGAAGATCAAGAAGATGCTTGGTCACAAAACCCAAAGGTGCACATACACAGCAACTTCTTCAGAAGAGATGAACTAGGGCGAAACTTTGTCTCCGGTCACAAATTGCTTGAACAAACTTTGCTTAATACTTGTACAACTTGTGTACTTTTTGACGGCCTTTAAAACAATCCTTTTATATGTCTAGGGTTAGGAGAAAAAAGGGCCCAAAGACACATTCACGAATCCCAAGAAATCAGATCAGAAATTTTGATTTTGTAAACCTCGACAGATAAAAGCTATCTAGCATCTGTCAAGCTAGCTGTCGAGCATAGGGCAGAACAGCTTCCTTAAACCTCGACACATACTAGCTGTCGAGCTTTAGTAACCTTGCACTTTCAGCTTGTTTTCTTGGACAGACTTGAAGGGTTCAACACTTGATCTTTAAACATGGTTTCTTAAAGTATTTTAATATATTCTAGATCTACCCAATTACAAGTAAATTGCATTTTGTCGAAGGATTAGCCAATTACATAAAATCATGACATATGTTCTTAACATGTGAACCACATATGTCATAACAAAAACAAAACAACGAAAATTGATTAACAAAACCGCATCAAGATGTTTAGACCTATAAATTGCGTGTAAGAAATTATTGGGGCACCGTAGACATGGTAAGATAGAGTTCGGAATCAGCTTGCAAGCTGTAAAACATAACCATGCCAATGTCTAGCTTGAAAAAAGTAGTTTACCTCATTTCTCTGGTCATGTTGGCCATGTTACATTCTTCATTTAATGCTGCTTCTCTCTTTGTGACCGAAGAGACACAGGTAGATGCTCTTCTCAATTGGTAAGCCAGTCTTCAAAATGAAACCCAATCACCCCTGACTTCGTGGACTCTCCTTCACAATGCAACCAATTCTTCCAGCAATCAAAATACAAGCTCAATCCCATGCAGTTGGTCCGGCATTACATGCAACCTAGCAGGAAGTGTTATTTCATTAAGTCTGACTAACTCAAGCTTGAAAGGTACGCTCCATGAATTTTCATTCCTGTCTCTCCCCAACCTTGCTTATGTTGATCTCAGCATGAATGAACTCTTTGGTACAATTCCTATTGAAATTAGCGGCCTTTCCAAACTCATATATCTTGACCTATCCTTAAATAAGTTATCAGGGGAAATCCCACCACAGATTAGACTGCTAACCAATCTTGAGGCCTTGCGCCTTGGTGAAAATCAGTTAAATGGTTCAATTCCCCTGGAAATAAGTCATTTAATGTCACTCGTTTACCTTTCTTTGCATGCCAATGATCTCCGTGGCTGCATTCCTAATTCAATCGGTAATTTAAGCAACTTGGCTTATTTGTACCTTCGTAATAATCAACTTTCTTGCTCCATTCCTTCAGAAATTGGAAATCTCTCCAATTTAATTGATGTTGACATGAAAAACAATAGTCTAATCGGTCCCATTCCTTCTAGTATTGGAAACCTAGAGCAGCTGACATGGTTTTATATATATCAAAATCAAATCTCTGGATCCATCCCTCCAGAAATAGGGAATTTGAAGTCTCTCAACTCTTTACTTCTTCAAACAAATAATCTTTCTGGCTCGATTCCCTCATCGTTAGGTGCTCTCAGCAACCTAACCTTCTTACATCTATTCAACAATCAACTTTCTGGCACCATCCCTAAAGAATTAGGAAACTTGAAGTCTACAACCAGTCTTCAACTAGGCAGAAATCATTTAAATGGCACTGTTCCAGTTTCCTTGGGTAATTTGAGTCACTTGGAACTTTTATTCCACCGTGATAACCAACTTTCTGGTCCCATTCCTCAAGAGATAGGAAACTTGATGAAGTTGGCTGTGCTAAAGCTTGATACAAACCACTTCACTGGCTTATTGCCACAAAACTTATGTCAAAGTGGATCTCTTCGAAACTTAGTGCATATGACAATCATCTCATAGGTCCAATACCGAAAACCTTGAGAAACTGCATGAGCTTAACTAGAGCGCCTTGAAAGAAACCAACTCTTCGGAAATATATCTGAAGATTTCGGTGCCTATAGTAAACTAAAGTTCATGGACCTAAGTTACAATAGATTTTACGGTGAAATCTCACACAATTGGAGTCGGTGCCCACAAGTAACTGCCCTACGTATTGCTGGGAACAATATTACTAGTGGCATACCTCTTGTAATTGGAGATTCAATTCAACTCCAATTACTTGATCTTTCTTTTAATCAGTTAGTTGGGGAGCTTCCAAAAGAATTTGGAAAGTTGACTTTCTTGTTGGAATTGATGTTGAATGGAAATCAACTTTAAGGGTATATACCTCTGGAGCTTGGATTGTTAACAAATCTTGAGTATTTGGATCTATCCACAAACAAATTCACCAACTCAATCCCCAAAAATGTGGGAACCCTTTTGAAACTAAATTACTTGAATATGAGCAACAACAAATTTAGCCAAGGCATTCCAGTTGAGTTGTGTAATTTACCACATTTGTCAAAGCTAGATTTAAGTTATAACTTTCTCGAAAGACAGATACCTTTTCAAATCCACAAATTGCAGAGTTTGGAGGTATTGAATGTCTCCTACAATAAACTCTCTGGTTTCATTCCGATTGCGTTTGAAAAAATGCGTGGGTTGTTACATGTTGACATATCCTTCAATGAGTTGGAGGGTCCTCTTCCCAATAGCAAAGCATTTCAAAATGCACCGATAGAAGCATTAAGACATAATAAGGGATTGTGTGGAAATGTTACAGGATTGCAATCCTATGTGGTAGGGAAACATATTTCAAAAAAGGGACAAAAAATCGTTTTCCCTCTTCTAGGTGCACTTTCACTTGTATTGGTATTCCTCATAATTTTCATCGTTTTACAAAGAAGGAGAGATCCACAGAAAAACCAAGCAAATGGCATGGACAGGGAAGAAGTGTTTACAATATCCTATTTTGATGGAAGAATGATGTTCCAGGAAATCATAGACACAACCGAGGGATTTGATGCTAAGTTTTGCATTGGGAAGGGAGGAAATGGAATTGTCTATATAGCCAAGCTAAAATCAGGAGTCATAGTTGCAGTGAAGAAACTTAGATCCTTGTGTGATGGTGAGATTGCGCAACAAAAAGAGTTTTTAAATGAGATAAGGGCATTAACAGAAATTCGGCATCGAAATATTGTAAAATTGCATGGCTTTTGTTCACATTCACAATTCTCAATTTTGATTTACAAGTACCTTGAAAGGGGTAGCTTGGCCAAAATTTTGAGCAATGATGGAGGAGCTAAAGAATTGGATTGGAGCAAGAGTGAATATCATCAAAGGTGTGGCGCACGCTTTGTCTTACTTTCACCATGATTGCTCACCACCAATTGTTCACAGGGACATATCAAGGAAAAATGTTTTGCTAGATTCAGAGTATGAGGCTCATGTTTCAGACTTTGGCACAACTAAACTTCTTAATCAAGACTCATCCAATTGGACTTCATTTGCTGGCACATATGGATATGTTGCACTAGGTAATAGAATTAATTTTTTAATCAACGTAGAAGATATAGCATATGAACACGTTGACATGATATTCTGTTTGTTTGCAGAGCTTGCTTATACGATGAAGATTACAGAGAAGTGTGATGTGTTTAGCTTTGGAGTTTTGGCTATTAAAGTGATCCAAGGAAGGCATCATGATGAAACCATCTCCATTCTATCTGCTTCATTTGTGGGAGAGAATTTATTGCTGAATGATTTGTTAGACATATGTCTTTTGCCTCCTACTCTTGAGGTTGAGAATCAATTGATGCTCATCGTAAAGTTGGCAATTGCTTGCTTGAATGTTAATCCAGAATCTAGACCAACTGAAGAGGATGAAAATTAGAGGTGACTGATCCTTCTGGAGGGGCTTGAAGGTGTTGGACGGATTGGCCCATATTGGACGGATTCTGGGTGAACGGACTATGTTGGACGGAGCAACGAACCATGTGACACTTTGCTGCTCATTAAATGGTCTCCAAGAAATCCTAAATAGAACTTACTTGCCTCGCACGATAAATCCCAGTCTACAGAGTCCCAACACGAATAGAATCCCAACACTAGGGGGACTTTGGAATATACACATCAATGGAGATCTTCCCTATAAGGAAAAGACTAGTTATACAAGTAGGAGAGTTCGATTCTACACTACTATAAAAACCCATAGACCCTCACAAACCAAGGTATGCATAATTCACCCCAACTTTGGCATTCTAGGATTATGAAAAGATTCTAACTTGACATTCGAAGGGTACTTGACTGGCACCATACCGGTGCTCTCTGTTAAGGTCTCTCCTTGTTCTTGTGCAGGAATCGTTATAAGCATGCGGGGATTGTGTAGCTCACTGGTGATTTTCTCGGCATCATCAGTTGGTGTCGTCTGTGGGAACTGCAATTTGTTAGCCATAACATCGCCTCCTAGACAAAAAGTTGCATGGTGCTCACTCGCTTAATGGGAACAACCAATGACATTCAAGGACATGAACCACCTACGACTGCCCTCGAGAGACAGGTTCAAACTTTCGCCGCTGCAGTAGAATGCCTCACCAAACAAAACCATGACCTGGAAGAACAGCTACGACAGAAGAACGCAGCATCGAACACCCGAAGAGAAGATCAAGAGGGAACCAGTGCTAAGAAAAGGAACTCAGAAGGGCCGGAAGGTAACAATGCACCAAGCAAACAAGAATGACAGGATACCAGTTGACCCTTCGGCTCAGATACGGCTCCCCCTCACATAGTCACAGAGATGCAAATGATGAGGGAACAGATGAACCTTATGATGAACGCCCTCAAAGGACAGGTCTTCAGCGACCTCAATGATCTAGTCCACCGAACAGATTCACCATTCACCACGTCCGTCAATTCCTTCCCCCTATTAGAGAAATTTCACATGCCACAGGTAGAAAGCTAAGATAGATCGAAGGACCCCCTTGACCACCTAGAGACTTTCAAAACCTTGATGCACCTTTAAGGGGTAGTGGACGAGATCATGTGTAGGGCCTTCCCTAAAACGCTTAATGGTCCCATGAGAATTTGGTTCAGCCGACTGACGCCGAATTCTATCAGTACTTTCAAGGAGCTAAGTGCCCAGTTCACCACTTCCTTTATTGGGGGGCACAGGTATAAGAAGTCTACTGCATGCTTAATGAGTATTAGACAGCGAGAGGACGAGATGCTAAGGTCTTACATAACCCGCTTTAACAAGGAGGCTCTTTCAATTGATGAAGCGGACGATAAGATACTCGTGCCTGCCTTCACAAATAGACTGTGAAAGGGTAAGTTCCTGTTTTCCTTATACAAGAACGATCCTAAAACTATGTCGGATGTGCTATATAGGGCAACCAAGTACATGAACGCAAAAGATGCATTACTGGCAAGAGAAGAAAGGCCCAAGAAGAGGGAAAGACAGGAAGATACATGGCAAGACAGAGGACCAAAGAGCGCAAGGACTGGAGAGCAATGGGAGGACGGGCGCTTAAAACCCCCTACGAGACGAGAGAACGACGGCATCTAGGTCATCCAAAAAGGCCAGGAAAACCTACATATAGACGGTCCAAAAGGTTCAATTAACAGTCTCCGTACCAAAAATGTCACGAATGGACAATCCCGTCATTGGGTTCTCAGAGGAGGATGCCCGGCGTCTTCACCACCCACATAACAATGCCCTCATAGTTAGCATATGAGTAAGGGATTACAATATGCACCGAATTCTGGTCGACAATGGCAGTTCAGCTGACATCCTTTACTACCTGGCATTCCAACAGATAAGAATTGATAGAGAATGACTGATTCCAACGAACGCTCCGCTCATTGGATTTAGAGGAACATGGGTCTTCCCACTTGGTGCAGTAATACTATTTGTGATGGTAGGTGACTACCCCCAACAGATCACTAAGGACGTAACCTTCCTTGTGGTCGACTGCTCATCCACTTACAATGCCATCATAGGAAGGCCCACACTCAACTCATGGAAGACGATAATCTCAACTTACCACTTGATGATCAAATTCCCTACAGATTACGGAGTAGGAGAACTACGCGGAAACCATATGGCTGCGCGCGAATGCTACATAGCAATGATGGACATGGATGACCACCTCTATATCACCAGCATAGAAGAACATCGAACAACCATAGAACCTGTGGAAGAGCTCGAAGAGATACCCCTCGACAACTCTAGAAATAATTGAACAACGAGGATTGGCACCCTCGCCAGCCCAACGGTTCGCCAAGCACTGACAGCCTTTCTTGGGGATAACCGGGACGTATTTGCTTGGAGTCATGAAGACATGCTAGGGATAAATCCCACCATAATGGTGCACAGACTAAACGTATCACCCACCTTCACACCCGTCCATCGGAAGAAAAGGGTATTTGCCCCTGAATGGGACCAAGCTATAGTAGAGGAAGTTCACAAATTACAAGAGGCAGACTTCATCAAGGAAGTCTACTACCCTGACTGGCTGGCAAATGTGGTAATGGTCAAGAAAGCCAGTGGGAAGTGGAGAATGTGCATTGATTTCACAGACCTAAAGAAGGCATGCCCAAAAGATAGTTACCCACTCCCGCGGGTTGATATCTTGGTTGACTATACGGCACAACATCAGTTGCTGAGCTTCATGGACGCTTTTTTAGGCTACAACCAGATCAAGATAGACAAAACTGATCAGGAGAAGACTTCATTCGTCACCAGCCAATGCCTCCTCTTCTATAAAGTAATGTTATTCAGCCTCAAAAACATAGGGGCGACGTATCAAAGGCTTACAAACAAGATGTTCGTGCAATAGATTGGGAGAAACGTCCAAGTCTATGTGGACGACATGCTGGTGAAAAGCAGAAGGGAGGAAAACCACTTTGAGGACCTTAGAGAAACATTCAACACCCTTCGCTCCTGCAACATGAAACTCAATCCAAGAAAATGTGCTTTCGAGGTGACGGCAGGAAAGTTCCTAGGGTTCATGGTGTCTCAAAGGGGCATTGAGGCCAACCCTGACAAGATCCGGGCCATAATGGAGATGGCATCCCCAAGGAATGTCAAAGAAGTCTAAAGCCTCAACAGTAAGATAGCGGCGCTCAACAGATTCGTATCAAGGGCGACAGACAAGTGTCTGCCATTCTTCCAAATGTTGAAGAAGTCTTTTGAATGGATGATCGAGTGTCAGCAAGCATTCGACGATCTGAAGGCGTATCTCTCATCTCCTCCGTTGTTAAGCCCTTCTTAGCTTGGGAAGAGCTGTTCCTCTACTTAGCAGTATCCCCGGTGGCTGTCAGTGCAGTGTTAATCAAGGAAGAAGATAAGGTACAGAAGCCCGTGTACTACACGAGTCGTGCACTCCGTGATGTTGAAGGGAGATACCCACTAATGGAGAAGCTCTCCTTCGCTCTAGTTACTGCAACTCGCAAGCTCAAGCCCTACTTTCAAGCTCACACAGGGGTCGTACTGATGGACAAACCACTGAGAAGAGCAATGAGTAATCCTGAAGCTACTGGGCGAGTGGTGTTATGGGCAATCGAATTGAGTGAATTCGACATACAATGTCGCGCCCACACTACCATCAAGGGATAGATGGTCGCCAACTTTATTGCAGATTTCACCAACATAGAAGGACAGGGGGTAGAAGAGGCCCCTCAATGGGGCATCCACACAGACGGATCCTCCAACAAGCAAGCCGGTGGAGCCGGCGTGATACTTCGTAGCCCTAAAGGGGACAAGATTGAGTGCATGATCCGTGTAGACTTCCCTGCGACAAATAATGAGGCGGAGTATGAAGCCTTAGTAGCAAGACTAGACCTTGCCATGGCTGCAAGAGCTAAAAAGTTGGTCCTCTACTGCGATTCGCAAGTTGTGATAAGTCAGATTAACGAAGAATATGGCTGCAGAAATGAATGGATGAAAAGGTATCTGGAATAGGTGAAGGATCGGGTCAACAATCTCTACGCCAAGTTCGTTCAAATCCTAAGGGAGGAGAATGAGCACGCCGACCAACTCGCTAAAAGCAACATCTGCAGAACATATGGTCATTCCTAGTTAGGTATTGTCCTTCGTTCAGATTTCGCCACTAATAGACTACATAAGTGTACAGGAGGTTAGACTTGAAAACTGTTGGATAACACCAATAGAGGTCCAAGCTGCCCGATTCATCCTGATCAAAGACATTCTCTACAAGAGAGGATTCTCCCGACCCTACCTATGGTGTCTCGGCCCTAAAGAAGTAGATTATGTTATGAGAGAAGTTCACGAGGGAATTTGCGAGAACCACTCGGAATCGCGCTTGTTAGTACAAAAGCTGATCCGGGCGGGATACTATTGCCCAACCATGTAGAAGGACACCCATGCATATGTGAAGGCTTGCGACAAATGTCAGAGATTCGGCAACCTCATCAAGTAACCAACAGAGGAACTTACCCCTATGACGGCTCCGTGGTCGTTCGTTCAATGGGGACTAGATATCATGGGCTCATTTCCAATAGCAATAAGGCAGCTAAAGTTCCTAGTGGTCGGCATTGACTACTTCACCAAATGGGTGGAAGCAGAAGTCTTAGCCACTATTACAGAGAAAAATATCCGAAGTTTCGTGTGGAGGAACATCATATGTAGGTATGGCATACCCATAGTACACATCTCAGACAACGGGAAACAATTCGACGATGACGCATTCAGAGACTTCTGCTCAGAGCTGGGTATCAAGAACCATTACTCATCACCCACCCACCCACAGGCCAATGGGCAAGTTAAGGTGACGAACCGATCCTTGCTCAAAATAATCAAGACTCGGTTCAAGGGGTCAAAGGGTATATGGCCAGAGGAGCTACCAAGTGTTTTATGGGCATACAGGACAACAGTACGAACACCTACAAGAGAAACCCTGTTTCGACTAGCATACGAGAGTAAGGCGATCATCCCAGCGAAAGTAGGACTTACAAGCTACAGGCTGGAAAACCATGATGAAAGCAAGCACGACGAAACCATATGCCTGCAGCTGGACCTAGTGGACGAAGTGAGAGCAATAGCCAAGCAAAGATTAGCACGGTACTAGAATCTCATGGCTAAGCACTATAATTCTAAGGTCAGACACAGAGACTTCCAGGTAGGAGACCTAGTCCTAAGGAAGGTAATGGGCACCACAAGAGATGCCTCCCAAGGAAAGCTGGAACCTAATTGGGAAGGACCATACAAAATTGCGTCGTGGTATAGGAAGGTTGCCTACCACCTGGAAACACTGGACGGAAAAAAGCAACATCGCCTAAGGAATATGGAGCACCTGTAGAAATACTACCAGTAGACAAGTAGCAACACCTCCTCATTGCCAGTTTATTTCTTTCTAGTTTTATAGTTTTTATTATGTACCTTTTAAGCCCAAGGGCGTCTTTCTTTTTATTTTTAAGAACAATTTCTACGCATGAACTACCATTATAAATAAGAGGAGTATTCAAATATGACTGATGTGTTTTTCTACGAAATTTACAAAGTCCATAAAGTGGATGGTTCATCCCTGAAGGATGAGTAATTTGTGAAGTCCATAAAGTGGACCGTCCATCCCATTAGGATGGATAATTTATTAAGTCCATAAAGTGGACAGTTCATCCCCGAAGGATGAGTAATTTGTGAAGTCCGTAAAGTAGATGGTCCATCCCATTGGGACAGATAATTTATTAAGTCCATAGAGTGGACAGTTCATCCCTGAAGAATGAGTAATTTGTGAAGTCCATAAAGTGGACGATCCATCCCATTGGGACGGATAATTTATTAAGTCCATAAAGTGGATGGTTCATCCCTAAAGGATGGATAATTTGTAAAGCCCATAAAGTGGACAGCCCATCCCATTGGGATGGATAATTTATCAAGTCCCTAAAATAGATGACTCATCCCATTAGGACGGATAATTAAGTCCATAAAGTAGACGGTACATCCCTAAAGGATAGATAATTTGTAAAGCCCATAAAGAGGACGGTTCTATTAGACCAATTCAACAAGTCCATGATATGGACGGATCTATTATTCAGAAAACAAAGTGTCCACAAAGTGGATGGATATATTGTAAAATGAACAGCCCGCAAAGTGGATGGTTCAGAATTGTTACGTATAAACAGATCCAACATAAAGTCACAAAAAGGACGGATCCACATAGCATTAACGAATTACATGACCTCAAGGAGGATGGGTCTAATGTTAATGTAGACATTTATTAATGATCAACACAATAAACGTGTTCAAGCCGTTAAGTGGACGGATAAAACAATTCATTGAATTATAGTTACAAATACAATGATAGCCAAAACCACATAAAGGACGGGGTTGATAATACGACGAAATCATTCATAGTTGTAAAATAGACAGATCCATTCATAAAGAATAAAACAAACAAAATAACAAAGCTGAAACCCACGAAGGGGAAAAAGTTTAAGACGATGGTTAAATCAAACATTTAATGCTCTCCAAGACCATTAAAAAAAACTAGGGAAGGGGGCTGTTTTCATCAATCTCTGGAACATTCTCGGATTGACGGGCATCACCCTCGATGGTTTGAACTTGAGGAGCTGACTCCCTATCGCCAGGAGCCATATCATCTGCAAAAAGATCCTCTATGCTCTCAGAGGTGACGGGCAGAGCAGTGGTTTAGGCTTGGTCATCAATATGGAGCATAGAGAAGTCAAGGTCAGGGTAAGCGCTCTTGGCCTGTCGAACAGCATAATCAAATCCATCTTCGTAGGAGACCACGAGCTCCTCTATAAGGGCGTTGGAGTCATGATATTCACAGACTGCCACCTCCTTTGCCTGATGGAGTTGATCCTTGGCATCCTTAATCTCTTTCTCCTTGTCCTTTAGGACCTTTTTCAGGGTCTCCACATCAGCCTCAAGCTCTTTCCTGGCCGTCTCCGACATAGTAAATTTCTTCTCCATACCCACCTTCCAAGCTTTGAGACCGTTCAACTCATCCTCCGTCTTGTTAGCCTTCTTCCTAACTCGGTCAAGAGCCGTCTCATGGTTCAGGCACTGTCACCATCGCCTGGAATAAAAGATGATTAGTGTGGCAAGGTAAGTGGACGGAAAGGATATGAAGTGGATGAACGTGGCTAACCTGAGCAATACTGAAGAGTCTCGTCTCCCCTATGGCTTACGTAGCATGGTTGCCTAAATCCTCGTAATCATCAATTGTCATGATGGAAGATAGTTTCTCCAAGGCATGTTTAGAGTCCTCACGAAGGAGGACGGGTGGCTTCTCTTGAGTGGTAGATGGACCCTTCATAAGACCCTTCCCTGCACCATGTTTAACAGGGGTTACCGTCTTCTTAGCCTCTAGACCCAGGACAGGATCCACAGCGATTTTTAGCTTCTTGAGGTGACGGTCTTGTTTCCCCGGTTGTTTTCTTTTTGTGGACGGTGTGGATGTAGACCCCCCCATGTGGTTGACTACCATCCTCCTTCTTCTTGGCAGCCTGTTGTTTAATGGTGGCCCTTCTCTTGGCAGCATCCATTTCTGCACAATAGTGGACGAATGCTTTAAATTAAAGTCAAAGATAAAAAACCCCAATGATTGGATGACGGACTTAAGTTGACAAACTTGTGCGTCGTATCGACGGGCTGTTGGAATAGGCTCGGGACCATTGCAGTACTAATAGAGGGTGTCGAGCGTGACCAACTTTGCCCACGTCCTCTCCTCTAACTTCGTTTTACTAAAAATCTTCTCCAAAAAACTCCACTATTCTAAAGTGACCTGAGGATGGTCTTGAACTACAAAAGGAATAAGGAGACGGTCAAAGAAACAATTGATATTGTAAACATGACGGGTGCATACCAGACGGGGGAGTTATCCTCCAAGTTGTGTCGACGAGCATAAATTCATGCTCACCAGGACGGCACATCCACTCATCGCCCTCCATGAAAAAATACTGACTCTTCCAGTTTCTGTTGGAGTCAGGGTTTTCACACACAAGCCTCGTGTGAGGGTTTCACACACAAGCCTCGTGTGAGGGTTCCTAGGTACAAAACTATACATACCCTTCGACTGGGCGACCTCAGCCGGAGGGTAACAGTTAAAAAACTCTTCTAATGTCAACCTCCTAGCTCCATTAGACATTGCCCCATACAAGACTTCCACGCCAAAGAAGACCTTCCAAGCGTTTGGGGAAATCTAGTTGACGGACACACCCAGGTATTGAAGGAGCTGACGGTGAAGGGAACTTAAATGGAATCTGAGCCCTGCCTTCAACATTTGCTCATAGACCTCAACACCCTCAACACCTTCATAGTAGCACTTTTCCGACATATAGGGAAGACAGATGGGAATGTAGGTAGGAATTTGGTATTTTTCCCTTAATGTTTTGAAATGATATTCTTTTATTATGGAGACAAAAGCGTTAACCGTCCATATTGGTAGCATTATAAACTCCTTCTTTCCATCAGGACCAATGACGGATTGAATTTGGGGTTCTGCACCTTTTATACCATCATTTAAGTCACCCCTTGACCCATCCATCTCTATACCCTCATTTATTGAGGGAGAAGTGGCTGACGGAGTTCTATCTTCATTCGACACGTCTGGGTTTTTGTGACCTAACGAGTACACTTCATCGTAGCCCACCCCATCACGGACAAACGATTGGTTACTTGAAGCCTTAGACATAACCTGCATGTGATGGTAAATCCTAAGACTCTGACGGGTCTATAATGGGTGACGGTAATACCAAGTTTAGAAATAATATAAAAATTTAAAGTAAAAAGTGCTTACCAAACTGGGACTGGACGGTAAGGGGACTTCAATGATGTATGCAACAACTGGACGGTACGATGAACTAGCAATAATGACGGATGTGCTCTGATCAAAAATTTCAGTAGAAAGTAAAGAAATGAGAAGAGGAATTTGGTTTATATAGAGGGAACGATACAGAAGAGGAAGGGACACCTCAATCCAAGTGAACAACCATCCAGTAAATGCCACGTGTCCTTCATCATTAATAATCTTAGGCCAGCCTATCAAGACCAAAGCACTCTCTAAGAGACCGGACTGAACCGTCACCCCACGGGTCCTTCCAATAAGAAGACCACGGACCCATGGGGTGAAGGGGGCAACTGAAGAGGATGAAAATTAGAGGTGACGAATCCTTCTGGAGGGGCTTGAAGGTGCTGGACGGATTGGCCCATATTGGACGAATCCTGGGTGAACGGACCAGGGTGGACGGAGCAACGAACCACATGGCACTTTGCTGCTCATTAAATGGTCTCCAAGAAATCCTAAATAGAACTTACTTGCCTCGCACGATAAACCCCAGTCTACAGAGTCCCGACATGAATAAAATCCCAACACTAGGGGGATTCTGGAATATACACATCAATGGAGATCTTCCCTATAAGGAAAAGACTTGTTATGCAAGTACGAGAGTTCAATTCTACACTACTATAAAAACCCATAGACCCTCACAAACTAAGGTACACATAATTCACCCCAACTCTGGCATTCTAGGGTTGCAAAAAGATTCTAACTTGACCTTCGAAGAGTACTTGGCCGGCACTACACTGGTGTTCTCTGTTAAGGTCTCTCCTTGTTCTTGTGCAGGAATTGTTACGAGCGTGCGAGGACTGTGTAGCTCACTGGTGATTTTCTCGGCATCATCACCAACCATGCACATGGTCTCTGAAGTGTTATCAAGATGAATTGCACTTTCCTAGAGTCACCCACAGTCTGACTAGGACAAGAAAGGATATGAATTATATAAGACACTAATCACACTATATTCTGTCAAATTTATGCTGCTGAAGGAAATTGTTTGTTTCAGATTATGTAATGCCTGAAGTACTACTAGAACTTTAATTGCAAGTAATAATAAATTGCTTTTGGTGACACAGATTTCAGGGCACTGTGATAATACGTGTTTGATTGGTTATTTTGGTATGCATTATAAAGATTCCAAATGGAAAATAGATGTTAGGGACGTATTATTGTGATCTTTGGTTTTAGCCATTTATATTCCAACTGAGGCATATAAAAAAGGCATTGGGAAAATTCTTAGTTATGGTTTGCACTTTGTATGATCCTGTTGTCAAAATCAGATATTTGGATGCAAAATCAGAATCCCTTCTAGGCTAATTGTCAATAAATGATGGTAAAAATTCTTGTCTACCAGATGCCATTAGAGAAACAAAAAATGTTTTTAAAAGAGCTATTGCGCAAGAAACTTGCTGAGTAATTTTATTGATTAGCCGAAATAAAATAAATCAAGGTGCTATTATTATATAGACTTTTAGAAACAGAGCAAGAGAGATTAAACAAAAATAGAAAACTTAATTTAACAATCTTCCTAACTGTTAGAGTAATGCTACATGCACAAACTATTTTACAATAATTTTATAAATTGCTGATGTGGCAAATTCTTACTAATTCTAATATGGGCCCATTACTAACATCACATTTTTATTTACAATAACTATTAGAAAAATACTAAAACCATATCAGTAGTTTGTAAAAATTTTGTAAAATAGTTTGTGTATGTAACATTACTCTAACCATTATACAGTATTAGCGGAAATAACTAACACCCAGTTAGGGACTGACACGCATGTGTATCAAGGACTTAAAGAATCACGTGATCTGCATATGTATAAAAATATTACACTAAGAGCAACCACATCAGTGATTGCAAAAACGTGCAAAATACAAAAAGTGCTCAATTTTGCACATTTTAACCCAAAAAAACCCACATCAGCCCTTGTAAAAATGTGCAAATATACACAATTGCTTTGCAAATAAACAGTAATTGTGCATATATGCACGGTTATTGTTCATGTGCAAATGATTTTTTTAATTTATTTTCTCTCTCCTCTATCAAACTACTTCTCTTCCTCTACATCTACAACAACCAACAGCTTCCCCAACGTCTACAACAACCTAGCGCAGCAGAATAAGAAGAAGGAAGAAGAAAATAACCACCCAACTACCAAACTCATTAGCACCACCAAACACCGCAACCTAGCACAGAAAATTAACCCAAAATCAACAGAAAAGCAATTAGAAAACCCAACTCAAAATCAAGACAAACCCACTGGAAAACCCAACTCAAAATCAATCAAAATTCACCAGGAAATAATAGAAAAAGGGAGGAGAAATATTATTTTAATAAAAAAGTGTGTATAATAAATAAGCTGATGTGGGTGTTTTGTAAAAGTAATAGTGTAAAATAGAAAAAAAGTAAGTTTTCTGTGTAAAATAGACAAAATCTTTTAGACATACTGATGCAGTTGCTTACCTTGTAATAGAAAACATGATTGAGCCTAACAATTCATCTGCTTCATGTTTTCTTTAAATCCATGGTTTAGTTGTTGGTTTAGCTAGATTTCTAACAAATGTACAGTGAATAACGAACTTTAGTAGATCAAAATTGAAATGACCCTCGACATACACAATTTGAAAATAAAACAAAGAAGATGCTGAGGTTGTGCACAATCTTCCTAATCCTGACAGCCATTGTAGTTGGTAGACTCTTGTGTCCTCCAAAGAAAACTGATAGCAAAGCAAAATCTTATGGCTAGCTATTAAATAAAATAGTTAAAAGGCAATTGGACAATTATAAAGACTAATAAATACGTACACGGTTACAAATACCAATAAGTTAGTAACAACAAAAATAATGTTGTTAACACAATAAAAATGCAACAACAAAAAATTTGAGTTTAGTTAAATTGTTAATAGAGTAATGGATATAATAAAAATTAAAGTATTAAGAAAAGTTCTTTTTAATAGAGTAATGTTATAAATACAACAAAAATATTGTAATAACAAAATTAAATTTGAGCTGAATTTTCATTTCAATAAAAGGAAATTGTAAAACTTCATATATTTGTGTATATGTGTGTACGCACTCTTTTTGTAATGCCAATATATATATATATATATTTTTTTTTTTTGGGTAGTCCGTAATGCCAATATGTTTAAGTTCTCTATTTATAAGATTTTGTATAATTTAAGTCAGTTGATAACTGCTCTAGAAAAATTTCCCAAAGCCACCACTACGTGTACATAAAATTTTGGACATGTTTTGGAATAAACACTTATCTTGAATTATTTTTTTGGTTAAAAATTATTTTCCATAAAAAATAAAAAATTTAATTTAAAAAAATATTTTTAATATTATCTATCTATAGATTTAGCCCAAAAAAAATCCTATATGTGTGATAATTTATTTATTTAAATGATAAAAGTTTCCACGCCAATAACTATTGGGATACATTTGGTACATTGAATGAGAATTACAATAGGAATTGTAATTTTTATTACTTGGAATAAAATTTGTTGTAATGTAATAACTAAACCTATTCATTAGTTTGGTTGTGAATTATAATATTAGAATGAAACTTAACATTTATTTTAGGAAATTTCTTACTCATACAATTATATCTCCTTAAAAATTGTTATTTTTAAATTTAAGAGAGATATGTGTTATTTTTTATGATTTTTTATTTTTATAATTGTTAAATGTATATGGAAAATTTGTTTATTTGGAAATATATTAAGTTTTGAAATTATTGCTCTTACTAAGGAATAACTAATACAATCTTTTAAAGATGAATAGTTATTCCTCATTTTGAAGAATAGCTATTCATAAGGAATGATTATTCCTTGCAATAAAAACATAACCAAACTAAAGAATAACTAAAACATAGGAATAACTATTACATTACAGCGCCTATTACAATCTACCAAACATGCCCTTGATTTTAATTTTTTGAACCTCGGATTTCAAATATTGAATATTCAATCCACAGTATCTTAATTACAGAACTATCCTCAGATATATTTTCGTTCCCAATTGAATTCACCGACTTATTAGTCGTTCTCTCTCTCTAGATTTATGAGTTGTTCGCCGGAATATTCACGTTGTCTCTTCTCGGTCACTCCAGCACTCATCGGTAAGCTTCGAATCTTAGATTTGGTTCCTCTCTTTGGTTACTCTAAAATTTTCTTTTGCTTTCCTTCGTTTTCTCCGTTACCAAATAGTTTACATCTTCTAATTTTAGATTTTATCTTTTCTATTTTTGATTGCGTGAACTTTTTTTTGGTAATTTAAATCTGTGAAAGTAATTGGTAGATGTCAAATTTCTTTCACATTTCCAAATTTTATAGATATGTAAATGCATTGCAAGGTATGAGTTTGCTTGTTTGAGATTCTTTTATTAGATTAATCTTTCTTCTTGTTGGTATTATTGTCTTAGTTTTTCATGAGGTTTAGTTTTGTGAATGATTTTCTTTGATTGGGATTTTAAGAAGATGTGATGCATTGATTAATTCAGCCACATGGTTGAATTTAATTGGGACCTAAGGTACAGAACTTTTGTTGCTGCCTGTTTGAAATTTTGAGCATTCCATGGTTGAATGTATGGATCAAATTTTAGATAATACTATATACTAAAAATGGGTAGAGGGGTGAGGTTCTTGGTTCAAAACTATAACTGGGTATGTGTGTAATTTACCAATAAAGAAAGAGTTTTGAAAACTCTTCTTGTATTCCCAATATTATATTTTGAAACATTGAAAGGAATATTAAAAAAAAAATTAATTATGTTGGTTGCTTAACTGAGCAGCAATGCCATAATATGAGCTCCTTCCCTTGTAATAAGTTGTAAAGTTGATCTGCCTTATCCATAATTTCTGTATGCATGGAAATTTCCCCAATGGTGTGATTATTAAAATAGATTCACAGTTCATCTAATTGAGTTTGAAGTGTACTCATATGTTCCAACTATCAATGTCTGCAATTAGTGATTTTTATGATTTGGCAGTACTATGTCTGCGTCCCATTGCTATATTTCTTTCTGTTAATAATTTCATTGGCCAAGGAAATCGTGTGAGAACATTTTCTTTGTTGTTGGTTAATGTGTGATTATTCTCATTTCTTGAGCTTTTTTGAGAGGATCTTCAGGGACTTTTACTTTTGGGTGTAATTGACTTCATGGAACCATTTGCACATTCATCTTTTTGTTGTTTCTTCTTTAAAGGCTTTGCATATTTTCAAGCATTTCTTGCTTAGAAGTCGGAGCAGAATTTTTTACTAAGTTGTGTTTTGGTTGGAAGCTGATGGAAGGGTTCAGAACTGAAGCTCACATAATTTAGAATTTAATTCACTAGATATGCCAAAATTTGTTTGCTATCGGGAAAAATAAATACTGCCTTATTTCAGTGTCTGCTAATACTAAATTATTTCATCATAGTTTAAATTTTAGCTAAATTTCTATTTATGTGAATATTTTTATAAAATCTCCTTCTTGTGCCATCCAATCAAGCTATTTTCCTTCTGAAGTCATTACCTTTGACCAGTGGGTACCTTCCATGGTGGAAAGAAAGAGATGCAAAAATCCAGATATTAGAAGCCAAATTTCACCCTTAGCACAGCTCCAACGTGGGATAGGTGTGTTGCTATTTATACCTTAAAATTTTGGTGCATATGTTGTCTGCATATTCCTACATATTTGTGTGTAATGTCAAATGTCTGGTGGATGATATTAAACTTTGCTTGAAACATTTATTGACTGGATGCTGGAACCTGCCTGTGCTCTTGGATCGTGATAGGAAGTTTGTTTTGATTACTTGAAATGCATTTCATGGTGACTTTTGGAGGTAATGAAACAATCTTATCTTTTGTGGTGTGAAGCTGTCTATTATTGAGTTGACATTAGTGCTTTTGTGATTGTTTTATTCAAGTGCTCTCGTGACCACTAATGTGCTTCTTCTTGTAGATTTTATTGATTCCCTGAGATTTTATTGTTTCAGATCCTTATAAATAAAAAATAAAAAAAAATAGACAAGATTCTTGTCTATTTGGTCCTTTTGCCTGTCCCTGCTAACAAATTCAAAACAAGGACAATGAAACCCAAGTCCCAAACGCTGTCTCTCTCTCTCTCTCTGTTTAAATATAGGAAAGATAGAAGACATATTTTCAGGTTAATGGAGGAAATTGGATTAGAAGAATTTTTTGGCAGTTTTTTTTTTTTGGGTGGGGATATGCAATTTAATGTCGAACTGTATGTTATTTAGTGTTTCATCAAATATATGGAATAGATAGTACATGAGATTGAAAACCTGCACAAAAGCAGCTATGAATTGAAGTCTACAGCTTGAGTGAGGTTGATGGGCTCAGGGAACCATTTCGTAGGGCTTCAGACAGCCCTGAACCTATTTGCACTCATTAGATTCATTCGTAGGTTCATTTACATTGATAGGCCACAAACGTATTGACCTTTTGTGATTAAATTAATTAATTAGCCAAGTTATTAATTAATCAATTTAACATGCAAATGCGTGGTAGCACAAACAAATCACCAATAAACTAATTATGCAGCGAAAAATAAATAACACGGTGATTTGTTTATGAATGGGGAAAACCTGACATCAAAAACCCCACTGGGTGATTTTCAGGTTACCACTCCCGCAACTCCATTATTATCACAACAAGCGGTTACAAGTAAAGGAATTCCAAGTACCTTACCAACCTACAATTGAACCCTTACCCCAATACCCAATTGGACTTGTTCTGTAGTGGCAGTTTCCCATTTTGATACACGGCTCTCAAGTACGTGACTAATCAATGTGCGGATCCCAGTACGCGACTTCAATCACCAACTAGAAAGAGTTGTTGGCTGCAAAGTTCTTCAGTTCATCCATGATGAAGATCAAGAAGATGCTTGGTCACAAAACTCAAAGGTGCACATACACAGCAACTTCTTCAGAAGAGATGAACTAGGGCATAACTTTGTTTCCGGTCACAATTTACTTGAACAAAGTTTTCTCAATGCTTGTGCAACTTGTGAACACTTTAACGGCCCTTAAAATAATCCTTATATATGTCTAGGGTTAGGAGAAAAGAAAGCCCAAAGACACATTCACGGATCCCAAGAAAATCATATCTGAATTCTAAAATTCATAAACCTTAACAAATAGAAGGTGTCGAGCAGATGTCAAGCCATGGGCTTGAGACAGCTTCTTAAACCTTGACACATGCAGCTGTCGAGCCAGCTGTCGAGAAGCTGTTGAGCTTTAATGACTGTGCACTTCTTCAGCTTGTTTCTTGGACAGACTTGATGACTTCAACACTTGATCTTGAAACCTTGTTTCTTGAAGTATTAAAAACACCTAGAACTACCCAATTACAAGTTGAGTGCGTTTTGTCAAAGGATTAGTCAATTACATAAAAGAATAACATATGTTCTTAACAAGTGAAACACATATGTCTTAACACACATAATATCTCTAATGAGAAGAAAAAAGACTCGTATGATCTAATCATGCAAAAGTTATTTCAATTCTAAGTTGCTGGCCTTATACAGAATTAAGTTGCTAAATAGTTGGTTATATTCCCTTTTAGCACTAAAGTTTAAATGGCTTGTTGAACAGTTGTTTCTTAATAGTTTCTGCAGGCTGGAGCTTAAAGGAAATAAATTTCCTTGAGGAATTTCTGGAATCCAAGGGGAAACAAGAAGACATCATGCTTTGAGAAATATCAGAAAATCAAAAGTTAGTTGCCTGATCATCCAAAAGACAAGCATGCTTGGATCTCCCATTCTTTTTGCAAGTTTTGCTTACTTTTTGCATAGTTATGTTGGAGTACTGACAATTTGGAATTTTTAAGGAAGGAACCAGAGTCTTATAGCTCATAGTTAAGGTTAGATATTTGGTATATAGAGATATTGAAGGCTTAAGATTATTCCATTTTACATCGGTTTTCCAGGCACATGAATTTGATTGGTTGGCCAATTTCTGCACGTGCCTTAGCCCTCATCCTCCCTCTTCTACAGGTGATACTATGGTTGAGGAGTCTGTTGATCCTGCTGCTGCTACTACTGCTGTTCCACCACCTTCTACCTCGGATGATTTAGACATTCGACGTAGGCTGGAGACTGTCATGACCGTTCAGGCGGCTCATGGTCAGATTTTGATGGACATGCTTGATGAGCTTCATGTTTTGCGAGCGGATTTGGAGCATATTTAACGATCGCCTCCGCCACCTCCTTTTAATGATGGATTCTGATTGCCCTTTGGCATTCCATCACAAAAAGGGAGAGTACATTTGTAGCGGAACTTTGTTGATAAGGGAAGATTTTTGTATTTGTGTAGCTTGTGGAGCTATTAGATTGTATCTAGGTACTTCATTATGTATTTACATTTTTGGCTCATGATGTATTTTTTTTGTTTTTTGATTGGGTTGTCCATGATAGGGGGAGGTACATTGATGATATATGTTTCTTGTTTCACATTGCTTATTGATTTATATTTATGAGGTTATTCATGATATATGTCTTTATTTTGTTGTATGTGAAATCAAGAAGTTATTTTTGTTTTACTTGTATTTTCCACACATGCGTTTATGCATTTGTTGAGTGTTTCAGGAAATATACCGGTTCATTCAGTCATACTGCTGTCTATACTTGCAACTGATAGATGGTAGTTAGGCTGCATTTGTTGTGTTGGGCAATAGTTTTGTAATGGGCTGTTTTTATGTAACTTTGAGCACTTTGTTTAGTTTGTGTTTTGTCACGGATTGCCAAAGGGGGAGTTTGTTAGGTTTTAAGGAATTAGGAACTAATGTATTAGAACTTCATTTTGTAATGTTGGCAAACCATGATCAAAACGTTTTAGTCTTGTTTAGACTTGTTTAGACTTGCTCAAAGTATGTGTTCTTATGCAAAGTTGGGATCGAGTTACTGCAGAAGTTACCTGGCTCGATCGATCGAGAATTAGACTCGATCAATCGAAAGTCGTGCAGATTGTTTTTTCCGCAAAATTTCCAACTCAGCCCAAGCCCATTTGACGTGTAGGGTTTTATGTTTTGTCTTAAGTATAAAAGGGAAAACCCTAGCCACGTTTTAGGTTGCTCTTTATGCTGTGTGTGTGAATCTTCTATGAGATCTAGAGATGTTTGCCTTTACACATACTTAGGGTTTCCAAGATTCAAGATTATGTAAAGAACTTGGTGATCAATTTAGTTGCAGATTCAAGAGCTTAAAGATACACAAGCGGGAGTGCTTGTACTTGCTGGGAATCCAAGAAAGAAGTAGTCTGTGGACTCAGAGCTATCATGGGATCGTGGTAGTAAGTTTCCTACTCGAGGTAGCAATAGAATGTTAGTGGTCTAAGTCGCTATTGTGTAAACTTCAATTCTTTCTTAGTGGATTCAGTTTTACCTTGAGTATAGCTAGGTTAAATCATTCCCAAGTTTTTTACCGGTTTGGTTTTCCTGGGTTATCATATCGTTGTATTCTTTATTTTCTGCATTTGTCAATGATATCATTTATATGTGTTAACCTAGATCTGCATAATTTACCTAAGTTAATCACTTGGCTAAATAACTAGGTTAATCTGGTTGTGTTTAAGGGGTCTAAAACGTACAAAAAGAAAAAGAAAAAAAAGAAGAATAGATAATTCAATTTCTGTATATGCCTTAGCCCTAAAATCATATTATCAGTTAGTACCTATTCCTGTGTGATTAAAAAGTAAAAAATAAGCTGTGGGATGCAGTATCAAGAAATAAGATTGATACTCAGGCCATCTCATTCAATGGGTCTTCCACTTATTAAAAAAATACTAAATGATATGTAGATAAAAACACTGAGTGTTGTACACTTTGCTACATTTGTGGAGTAGTTTGCATTTTCCAACAAGGCTAATGAAGGCCAATGGGCTTTAGCTTAGATGGCATGTCCTCCCCTTATCTTATATTTTATAGAGTAATGTTATAGGGTTTTTTTTTTTTAATTTTTTTTTTTAATTTTAACAAATAAGGGTATTTAGACCTCTTTGAATATTTGACTAATCTCTTGGACATATGCAATCCCCCCGTTCCACACATACCGGGTTATTACAAGGAGGAATCCCATGGGAGTAGCCCCATGATGCTGGCAAGAGATTTCAAACTCAGAATCTCATTAATATATATCATAAGGCCTTAGGAACCACTAAGTCAATCACTTAGAGTTATAATTTTCATAATAGTTGAATTGACAAAATTTTCACTAGTTATTATATGGCCAACACTGACTAATTTTTTTGCATGCTAATAACAACTTAATATTTTGACGATTCATTAAATTTTCATAATTTTTTTTATTCTAGATTACTTGTTTATAGTTGCCCCAAAAATTGAAATATTAGTCTTTTGAAACACAAGTTTTAATTTTGCAGAGAGGAAATTAGCTACTAATTTTCCATGCGAATCCGAGCAAAGAATTAAGGTGAAGCGGAATTTTACATAAAATTTAAAACTGAATTAATTTCCTGGACACGCGTGGTAACTTCCAAGTTCCAACTCTTACTTTTCATCACGTTCAAATGTCCAATGTCCCACATTCAAAGCTTTTTTCTATTTTATTTTATTTTATTTTATTTTTTTTGTATAAGTATACCAACTAAATGTCTGGGTAATTTGTGAGCCATTTGGAATAATTGCAAATGCACCAATTTTTCTAGCCAACCTCTTACCAAATGTTCCACATTCAAAGCTTTTCTCTAATTTTTATTGTGTCTAGGAGAAAAGATCACTAAGAGGAAACATAAAAGTCTTTTTTTTTTTTTGGAAGAAAGACTTCCAATTTTGACTTGATTTTTTGTACACATAGTTAGAAAAATCCAATCTTAAAGTAAGTAATTTGATTGGTAATTTGAAAAGGTTTTTCTCCAAACTAGTTTGGAGATACACTCTTCAAACTCCTCCTATATCTTTTTATTGGATGTTAATTTTCAAAAATTAACGTTAGATATTATTTTTTATTATGTCTTTTATGCTTGCAAAATTTCAAAAAAAGTAACGATCAATAGCTATATCATCAATCAAATTTTTTTAATTTCAAATTTTTATGATATAAAATTATACATAAAAAATGGATTTATTAATCGAATAATAAATAATATCCAATTTAAACAAAATTTGATATGTGCATGTTAAGAACATAAAGAAAATGCAATACAATCCAGCGGTGAGATTTTCAAAATTCGCATCCAATAAAGAGATATATGAGGAATTTGAAAGGTTTCTCTCCAAGTTTGGAGAGAAACCTTGCCCTTGGTAATTTAGGATTCGGTTAATGAGTACTCTTAAGGCATTTATTAATAGTTCATTTTAGGAAATTAACAAAGTTTGGTGGCTTCAAACTTGGTTGTAGACTAAGACTACAACTTCCATTCAAAAAATTAACATGACTACATATTTTGAAAATCAAACCATTGATTACGTGTTTTTTATATTCTTAACACACATGTCAAATTTTGTGATAATCGGATATTATTTACTATATGATCCATAAACTTATTTTTAATAAATAATTTTAGACTACAAAAACTTGCAATTTAAACAATTAATTGATGGCAAAATTATTAATCTTTTGGAAAGTTTGCAAGCATGGAAGATATAAGAAGAAAATTGAACCCAATGATGGATTTGCTACATCCAATAAAAAGATATTGAATAAAATTGTAGTCTTAGGGTACAACCTAGTTTGTAGCACAACTTTATTTTTATGAATGTTTTAATATCACTTTTATAGAAAATATAAAAATCTATTAAAACATCAATTAGGTTTTTCTTTTCTCCTAAAAAGTTTATAAAATTACTTACTAAACCAATTCCTTTAAGGCATTCATGAACTTTTCTCATTTAGAATAATTGCAATTGCACTAATTCATCAAGTCAAGCACCTCTTACCAAATGTCCCACATCAAAGCTTTTCTCTTATTTTTCTCGTGATTACTAACTAATGGTATTTTTGGTTGGGATGATTTTGGGAAAGATGGAGAAAGATGAGAGGAAAATGAGAGAGAAAATAGTTGAGAAATGTATTTTGTTGGAAGGCAGAGGGAAAGAGAAAATAGTGGGGATCGATTGTTTTCTCTTCAGGTCCACCAAATTACAATCTCTCTAAAATAAAGAGAAAACCTTTGTGCATGTGAAAAGAATATCTGGTCTTTGGTACTTTGCTACTCGTTCTTCCTTTTTTTTTTTTTTTTTTTTTCATTCTCCACTCCACCTACTTCCTTTATTCACTTTGGACTTTTTTTCCTCTTCTTTTATTCTTTGTTTTTTAGGCTGCGTTTGTTTTGGATGAAATTCATTTCCGGAAATGGTTTTCTATATTTTCGAGTATTTGGTTGCGCTGGAAAATTGCTTTTTCTGGAAATCATTTTCAGTTGACTCACGGTCAAGGGTGAAAATGATTTACGAAATCATTTTCACTTCAAATGATTTACGAAATCATTTTCACTTCAAATGATTTCTGGAAAATGGAGAGAAAGAGAGAGCATGAAGACAGAGAGAGGGAAAGAGAGAAAGAGAGCACCAGCACCCCGAACCCAGCGAGCCCAGACACGCTGGAGACGTCGCCGGCGAACCCCGAGCACCGCGCCTTCGATCACCGCACCGTCGAACCCCGAGCACCGCGCCGGCGATCGCCTTCGATCACCTCCGCTCGATCTCGCGATCTAGCCTTCGTCTATTGCGNTTTTTTTTTTTTTTTTTTTTTTGATGAACTGATTATTGTTGTTGTTGTTGTGGTGTTGTGGTTGCCGGAATTTGTTGTTGTTGTGGTGGCCGGAATTTGCTGCCGGAATTTGTTGTAGGAAAATAGCATTTTCCTAATTGAACCAAACACATGAAAATATTTTCCACACCAATTTTCATAAAACAACCAAACACTTAAAAATATTTTCCTTTTCCGGAAAATATGTATTTTCCGGAAAATATTTTACGGGAACCAAACGGACCCTTAGTTAGCTCCTTCTTTCCTTTCTACGCTTCTATCTTCTTCTCTTTTTTCTGCGCTTCCTTTCTTTTTCTTTTCCCTTTTCCATTTTTTTTTAAAAATATGGATGTCTCTTTTTCAAATTAACTTATATAAAAGTTAAAAGATAAAAGGCTAAATCTTAAAGGTAATGCCAAACGGACAAATGCTAGCCACTTTCTCTCAAAGTGACAAATGCTAGCCACATTTTTACATGCAGTATACTATTCATGGAATAGTTTTCTTATTTCATATATATATTGGAGGTTTCTATGATAGTTCATGTGAGCTTCTTTGTTTGTCCTTAAAATTTTATTTTTTGAGAGTCGGGAGATTTTGAAAGTTGAAAGGAATGACTAAATGCACTGTGACGAGTGGAGAGATGGTGTGGGGTCCAAGCTTTCTATGGGGCTAGCGGCATAAAAAACCTGGGTAGGTCACAAAAAAAAAAAAAGAAAAAAGGAAAAAAAAGAAAAAAAAGAAATGAAAGGTAAGCATTGAACTTTTTCTCTCTCAACGCGCAACAAACGATGTCGTGGTGAACCTTGTTTATTAGAAAAGGAAGAAAGTCAAATTTGAGAACAAGACCGATGTTAGAATAATATCGTGGGGTTGTGTACTTTACTCGTGTGTTTGTGGACCACGGAGCAATGGCAGTTTTATGAATTTTTCTTAGAATAATCATTAAGAAATTTTAATTATGGAGAATTTAATATAAAAAAGAATTTAAATATATCGATATTATCAAATAAAATACACAGTTACATAATGTTTTGTAATTTTCTTTTATTAAAAAAAAATGAAAAACAAAAAGGTATTTATGAAAGATAAAGTGACAAAAATAGAAAATACTGAAATGAGAGTAATAAAGTGAGAGAATCTGAAATAAGGATAAATTAAGAAGAGAAAAATGGGGAGAGAGAGAGAGAGAGAGAGAGAGAGAGAGAGAGAGAGAAATGGATGACACTTGTTGCAATTGCGAGCTGAGTCACAAAGAAAAACTTATAAGGCTACAATATTTCCCTTGGTACTGTTTTTTAGAAAAAATAAATAATTATTATTTTTATGGAATGAGTTGAACAAGTATGAATCTAAATAATTAGAGTTTTTTTTTTTTTTTAATGGGCTTTTTGTTGAATTGTTTTCTCATTTGCTATTATTTAGTCAAATCTTGTTGTTATTTGGATTATGTTTGCTAATATTTGGGCTAAATTTTAGAATTGTGTCAAGGACACAACAACTAAGTTATTAATTCTCAAGTTTGGCACTCAAGTTTTTTTTTTTTTTTTAAAAAAAAAGATAGACAAAACATATATATATATATATAGGAAAATTCTAACGAGTACCCTTAGAGCACTGGTTAATAATCCATTTAAAGAAAGTTTTTATGGGAAATGAAAAAAAAAAAGTAATTAATATTTTGACAATTTTTTTTCATTTCCTATAAAAGTGGTATCAAAACTTTCCTAAAATAAATTATTAATAAGTGCCCTAAGGCACTTGTTAGCATGACCTATATATATATATTCATTGCAAGTCAAAGTGTTCCCCTATCTTACTTAAAAAACTGAGCATGGTTATTGGTCAAAGGGAAGCTGGCATCCACTTCCTCTTTTCTTTTTCGTTTTTCTTTTTCGTTAGAAAAAAAATCAGTAGTTAATTAATAGGATTTTGGATCATTTTAAATTAGAATTGGTTCCTAAAGGAATGGCCTATCAATCCTATTGGAGTTTGGATGGGTCCAATTAAATATATTATATTTTAGAAAATGATTAAGATATTAAATGATTATTATTTTTGTAATGTTAATTCGGTTGTTTATACATTGCTTTATTTTTTATTAATTTTTGGATATAGTATATAAAAATCAAGATCAATTAATTTTTTTTATTATATATTTTTAGATATTCTATTTCTAAATATAATGATTTATTATGTATTTATTTTAATAATTATAAAATTATTAATTGATATTTATAATGTCAGCAATTCGACCACCGGTCTGAGTTCCGACCTTAATCGGATCAAAAAACTGAGAACCATTTCTCAAAGAAAAAAGTTAGCAACATTTGTATTATACCTCAAAATGATTAATTATAACTGAAACTTTTTGTAGTTGTTAATAAATCTCAAATCAACCTAGCATATATTTGATACGGGACTAATCACACACCTATACAACACACACTTCCTCAATATCCAATTGAATCTAGAATGTTAGGACATATGTGGAACATGTTATAAATATATGTCATTTAGAATTGGCTAATCCTTTGACAAAAAGTACTTTACTTGTAATTTGGTAGATCTAGAATGTGTTTAATACTTCAAAGAATAAGAGTTCAAGTCTAGTATTAAAGCCATGCAAATCTGTCCAAAAAACAAGTAAAGAAGGATTGTTCATTAAAGCTGGAAAGATTCTCGACAACTGCTCGACAAATACTATCTATCGAGGTCTCGACAGCTACTCAACAAATACTATCTATCGAGGTCTCGACAGCTGCTTGACAGATGTATCTATCGAGAACTACGAAATCAGAATTTTCAGATCTGATTTTCGGCCCATGCTGACATGTATGTGTAGGGTTTCTTTTCTCACAACCCTAGACATATATAAGGCTTATTTTAAAGGTCGTTATATAAGTAGATACTAGGAGAACACATGCAAAATGTGACCGGGTGCCTTATTCTCTCTAAAAGAAGATACTGCGTTTTTACGCCTTAGGGTTTTGTAACAAGTGCTTCTTGATCTTCATTATTGATGAAGTGAAGAACTTTGCAGACAACATCTTCCTCAAGTTGGTGTGTTAGTCACGTACTGGGAGCTGTGCATAATTGGTTAGTCACGTACTGGGATCCGTGCAAAAGGGTGGCGTTCATATATTGAAGAGTTCAAAGGTTCTGAAGCAGTAGAAGATTTCTACTATAAATTCATCTACGGGAATTGTAGAGTTTATGGACAAAGGTTTTGTACTAAATCTGAAACTTATCTTTACTATAATGAATTGCTTTTCGGGAAGATTTCCCTCCAGGTTTTTTACTATGAAACTAATTTGTTTCATTGATTTTCTTGGGTCATCATATCTTGTCTTATTTACTTTTCCGTTGTGCATGATATTAACATGATATTGATGTTTGTTTATTTTAACAAGGTTTATTCATAATAAATCTAATTAACAACTTGAGTTTAAAACTTGTTAATTCTATCAACTGGGGTCTAAATTTCCTAACAAGTTGTATCAGAGTGGATACACTCTGATTGGATTAATTTTCTGAGTATGATCCTTGACCTTCATTGTCATGGATCGTGGACAATCTCTTTTGATTCCTCCTTTATTTGATGGCACTAATTATGCGTACTGGAAAGTTCGTACGAATGTTTTTTTGCAGGCTCTAGGTGAAAAAGTATGGCAAGCTATTGAAGTTGGCTGGATTAAACCAAAGGAAGTGCTAGTGGATTAGGATGAAGCAATAATCATAGTGGAAAATTTCAACAGTAGTGCCTTGAATGCTTTGTTTTGTGGGGTGACCAATGAGGAATTTAAGAAAATATCATCCACGGAAGTTGCCAAAGAAGCATAAACCATTCTTGAGACCACCTATGAAAGTACCAAGGCAATAAAGACTATGAAGCTTCAAAGAGTGAAGAAATAAGGATGGAGGAGGATGAGACCTTTGATGAGTTCTATAAGGCCTTGAATGCTTTGTTTTGTGGGGTGACCAATGAGAAATTCAAGAAAATATCATCCACGGAAGTTACCAAAGAAGCATAGACCATTCTTGAGACCACCTATGAAAGTACCAAGGCAGTAAAGACTGTGAAGCTTCAAAGAGTGAAGAAATAAGGATGGAGGAGGATGAGACCTTTGATGAGTTCTATGCTAAACTCAAGGATATTGTGAATTCTACCTTCAACCTTGGAGAATCAATAGCAGAATCCAAAATTGCTAGGAAAATCCTTAAGTCCTTACTTGAAAGATTCCATGCCAAGATCACTACCATTGAAGATGTGAAAGACATTAATTAAATTCCTTTGACTGAGCTTGTAGGGAATCTTCAAACCTATGAGATGGGATTAGGCTAAATGGGAAAAGGTGGAAAGAGTAGAAACTTGGCTCTTAAAGGTATAAAGGAAGAGATTGATGACTCTGAAGATGAAGATGATGTTGAGGATGAGGATCTGACTTTCATAGCTAATGAGATTATCAAGCTTCTTCAATTTAGAAAAAAGGATAAGGACAAACCTCCTAGTAAATTAAATCCTCTAGGAATGGCAAGAATGAGAAACCCCTCATCGAGTGCCATGAGTGCAAAGGTTTTGATCATATGAGGATAGAGTGCCCAAACTACCTTATGAAGGAAATGACTAAGAAGTCAAAAGATAAAGGGTTGGTTGCTACTTGGAGTGATACTGAGGATGACTCTTCTGATGAGTATGTGGATGAATGTGGTCACTTTATAGCTTTTGCTGCCACAACCAATAAGGTGAATGTTGAGAGTGCTAGTGACAGTGAGGATTCTTCTGCTGATGAAGTACCTAAGAAGTTGACATTTTAGGAAGCCTACGATAAGCTATGCATTGAATTCATAAAATCTGAAAATACTTATCATCTTTGTAGAAAAGAGCTTAATGAGATAAAAACTGAAAAAACTGATCTATTAGTCAAACTAGATGAGACTACAAGGTTAGTTGAGACTTTTGTTGTGGAGAACACCTCATTAGAAGAGAAGGTCAAGAATCTTAAGGTAGAGCTTAGTCAAGCTAGAACTCAAATAGGGAGGATGTCAAGTGCAAAGCTTGATGAGGTATTGAGTGCTCAAAAGTCTAGTTCTGATAAGACTGGCTTAGGATATACTGTTTCCTCTGATCCCTCCTCTTCCACGGCTTCTGGATCAAAGATTGTCTTTGTGTCGTAATTTGAGAAAGGTGATAAAGGTATGAAATCCAAAATTGATATGGCTAATTCTAAATCCTTTGTTAGACATCATATCTGTCAACATTGTGGTATTTCTAGACACATTTGTCCTAATTGCTTTAAGTTATATCCTCAAAAGCATGTGTCCAAATGGTCACAGGTTTCCTCTCAAGGACCTACACCTTTGTTTGGAGAGTTATTAAAAGTTTTGAGCTTTTTAACTTAATTTCAGGAGAATTCTAATTCTTCTATGTCCTTTAGTAGACGTACTAGGACACGTGCCTTTTCATTTTCACAGCCAAAGACTCATGCTGTATGGGTAAGAAAGGAGCATGAGACTTAATTGTCTTTTTTGTTTGTCCTCTACTTTAATTCTTTCTATCTTAAGTAGGACTCTCTTGCTTGATTTCTTATCTGTTTTTGGAATCATGCTTTCATGTTTTTGTCTGTTTTTGTTTGGTTGTTTAGTTATTTTTTTGTTTATTTTTCAAAAAAAAAATTTGAAATTGAAAAATAGAAAAATACAAAAATAATGTGTGTTTTGTGTACATTGGTACTTGTGTAATTTGGATGGCCATTGAAACAAAGTTTTCTAGACTTTGTATCTTTTGTAGCTTAGATGAGCATCTTTATGCACAACTAAGCAAGTGAGCTTTGTGGCTCTTGTTTGTGATGAGTAAGATTAAGTAATATCTTGTACTTAACACTCGTATCACTCTTTTTGACGGGAAGGACTAGCAAATCCTAAGAGAAAGGTATAAATAACCATCTCACCACTATTACCCGCCAATCATGAAATGACATCTGTATGCTTCAGCATAACAAAAGTGCAATGTCAATGACATATGCATGCTTCGGCATAACAAAAGTGCAATGTCAAAAACTTAACATAATTGGGTATTTCTTTTCTCTCTTTTATATGCCCATGCATGGTATGCTTAAAAGAAAATTATGCAAAGAAAAATAAAAGCAAAAAGAATCAAAATGCTTTATATACGGTTGCAAGCGTGTCTTCTAGGAGATGTGAGAGTTATAGGATGTATCTTAAAGGTGATAGTCTCCATCAAGCAGTTATGATTCTGTGTGAGTTAAAGTAATTTTCTCATATCTCAAATCGTCATAACATGTAGACACTTATGCAATCTTGCGAAATTTTTCACACACAACACGCAAATTCTTTGCTACTTTTGATACATGTGCAGGTATAATGTGATTTGGCCATCACAAGGAATACATGTGTTAATGTATGCTCACTAAACTATCTTAACTTGTTTTTGAAATATAAAATTGGTTAGACTTGTTTAGTGTGTATGTGTGTTTTGGATCTATATGCTTGACATTTTTTTCTTGTTGAGAGTTGATTTTGAGAGATTAAAATGTTGTTTAGATCTTTGGTTGAGTAGCATGCTTGATTGCATTCATATATGTGTTTTTCTCTTCTTGAAAAACTATTTTAAAGCAATCTCGACAGCTACTAGATACTTCTCGACAGCTAAGCTATCTATTGAGCCTTTTTTTCTTCTTCTCTTGACAGAAGTTATCGCAATCTGGATCCATCGAGATTTCTGTACTTTGCCTCGATATCTTCTCGATCCATTGAGAAACTTTCTGTTTGGCTGATAGATCCTCGACAGATTCTCGATCCATCGAGGTTGGCTTCTGCACTATTGTAGCTCAGTAGCTTCTCGATTTGTCAAGATCCTCTTGCATGCATTGTTATTCACATGTTTTGCGTCCTTCTCTTATCTTGTCATACATAGCATCTTGTTTCATTACATTCATGCATTTATGTGGATTCTTTGTGCTTCCTTGATCATCTTTGATCGTCTTTATATTTCTCAGGTGAAGTTTTATAGTTTCTTGCCCCTTTGCCAATCATGACAAAATGGGGGAGAAAATGTGGTTCCTTTTAGGATTCTACATGCTATGGGGAGAAATACATGCCCTTGTAAGGGAGAGTTGTGTTTCATCTTGTTAGGGGGAGTGTTTATCTCCTTGTTGTTTTAGAAGCTTCTTTTAGCTTCTTCCCATTAGCCGCCGCAAGAGCTGCCTTGTCCTAAGTGGATTTGGCAGCCTCTGGCCTTGTCTAACAAACCTCAACAGCATCCCACACAGCATCATCAATAGAGCACAAAAACGCCCTCATATGGACCTTCCAAAATGCATAATTATTACCATAAAAAAATTGTGGTACATTAAGAAATTGAGACCTATCTATCTCAACAAAGGGTCAAGGATCACACTCAGGTTTTAAAACCACAACAAGTGTACCCGCTCTGATACCAATTGAAAGTTCAAAATAGGTATAAAACACCCTTGAACGTTTAGACCCCAAAATATAAAATTATCAATTCAAGCTTATAATCAAACAATTAATGTGCGAAACATGAACATAAGCCAATCACAGAATTGATAACAAATCTAAGCCAAATATAAACACATCCACAGCAGTAAATATAAGGCAAAGATAAAGGAAAGGAAGATGCAAACACACGGACAACACACGATGTGTTATCGAAGAGGAAACCGAAGTCCTCGGCGTAAAACCTATCCGCCGCCCTCCAAGCGGTGATAAAATCCACTAAAGAATGTAGTTGGGATACATGAACAGCAATAGACCCTCCAAGCCTAATCTGCCCAAGTACCTTAGCAAGAGGATTTCCCCCCCATGTACGTTCGCAAAGTGTAGAACAAGGATTTTCTCCCAAAAGGAAATAGCACCATAATGATCTTAACTAAGTCTGATAGTTCGAATAGCGTTGAAAACACTATGAACGTTTAGACTCCCAATTACAATTTACCAATTCAAGTTTATTATCAAACAATAAATGTGTGGAACATGAACATAAGCAAAAGACAGAATTGATAAACAATCTAAACCAAATAAAATCACATTCACATCAGAAATTAAATGGCAAAGATTAAGGGAAGAGAGATGCAAACACAAGGACAACATAACGATGTGTTATCGAAGAGGAAACCGAAGCCCTCGGCGTAAAACCTCTTTGCCACCCTCCAAGCGGTCAATAATCCACCAGAAAATATAGTTGGGATTGTTAGGTTCTAAAGATTTAGGAATTTATGTATTTAGAACTCTAATGTGTAATATTGGCAAACCATGATCAAAATAATATGTTTAGTCTTGTTTAGGCTTGCTCAAAGTTGTTTAATTATTGTAAAGTTGGAATCGAGAGGCTGCAGATGCATTGGGGCATTTCGGCCTGGCTCGATCGATCGAAGGATAGACTCGATCAATCGAATCTCGGGTCAGATGCGTTTTCTGCAGATTTTCCAACTCAGCCCTAACTCATTAAACGTTTAGGGTTTTATGTTTTTGCCCTAGGTATATAAGGCAAAACCCTAGCCACGTTTTTAGATTTGCTCCTGTTGTATTGTTGCTCATACTTTTCTGTTTTGTGTAAATCTCTTATGAGATCTAGAGGAGCTTTCCTTTACACAAATCTTAGGGTTTTCAAGGTAGAGATTACTTCAACATCTTGATGATCAACTCGGTTGCTGCCATTGGAGCTTAAAGAATAACAAGCGTGGGTGCTTATAGCTGATTGGAGAATCCAAGAAAGAAGGAGTCCATGGATTCGGAGCTTGCACGTGGTCGTGTTAGTAAGTTCTACTGGTGGGTAGCATTAGGAAGTCAAGCGAGGAGTTTGTAAGTCCTTTTCTATGAACTTCGATTCTTTCATAGTGGATTCAGGTTTGCCTTGAGGATAGGTGGGTCAAATCCTCTCCAGGTTTTTACTGTGTGGTTTCTTGGGTGATCACATCACCGTGTTATTTATTATTCCGCTGCTTTATATTTCTGATATGATTGTTTGATTGTTTGATTGTTTAACCTAGAATTGCATAATTTGACTAAGCAACAACTTGGCTAATTAACTAGGTTAATCAATTTGTTTGTTTTAAGGGGTCTAAAACCGTTCAAGTGGTATCAGAGCGGGTAGCTCTTTTGTTTGAGATTTTTTGATTTCTGAGCTGATCCTTGACCTCTGTTGTCATGGAGAATGGACACTCTCTAGTTGTTCCTCCTCACTTTGATGGGAATAACTATGCTTATTGGAAAGTAAGGATGAAAGCATTCCTGAAATCTATTGATGAGAGAGTTTGGAATTCCGTTGAATACGGATGGGAGAAGCCCACTACTCCTGTGAGTGAGTGGCAAACTTCTCAAAAAGAAGCAGCTGGATTCAATAGCAAAACTATGAATGCCATCTTTAATGCTGTTTTCATGGAGGAATTTAAGAGAATCTCTAATGTTAAGGTTGCTCATACTGCTTGGAAAATCCTCCAAGCTGTGCATGAAGGCACAAAGGCAGTTAAGATAAACAAACTGCAGCAATTAACTTCTAGGTTTGAGAGCATTAGGATGTCTGATAATGAATCCTTTGATGAATTTTATGCCAAACTTAATGACATTGTTAATTCTACTTTTAATTTAGGTGAAATCTATAATCAACCTAAAATTGTTAGGAAGATTCTTAGATCTTTAACTGAAAACTTTAGACCTAAAGTGACTACCATTACTGAAAGCAAGGATGTGGACACCATCCCTGTTGATGAGCTTGTAGGATCTCTTCAGTCTTACGAGTCTGACCTACCCAAAACAAACAAATCCAAATCAATGGCTCTTAAGTCTATTGATGATGTTGAGGTTGGTGGATTTGATGATGAGCTCTTTGCTACAGAGATAGCTTACCTTGCCAAGAATTTTAGAAACTTTCTGAGGAATACTAACAGAAGGGCAAGAAATACAAACACTGCTGAACCTAGAAACTTTAGGAAGAATGATCCCACTAAGGTTAATAACTTTGAAAAACCTAGAGAAAAAGTAGGTCAATCTTCAAACAATTCTTTGGGTGCTCAGTGTTTTAGTTGTCAAGGGTATGGTCATGTTAAATCTGAATGTCTTACATTCTTGAGGATTAAGGGTAAAGCTATGGCTGTAACCCTTAGTGATAATGAGGTTTCTGATGATGAGTCTGGATGTGACGAAGATGGAAATTTCATTGCTTTCACTGCTACAGCTTTAGTCAATGAAAGCGTGTCTATTGAGGAGAACCCTTCTGATGGGGAACTCTCTGAGGATGCAGATCTTCAAGAGGCCTATAATAAACTTTGCAAAGTTGCTGCAAAGGATGCTATGAATGTTGAACTTGGCCTTAAGAAATTTGATTCTCTTGAGCTTGAAAAGAAGAATTTGCTTGTTAAAGTTTTTGATGCTAATGATCTTTTGAATCATGTTAAATCTGAGAACATGCTTTTTCTTGATAAAGTTAAAACTTTGGAACATAATTTATCTATTGCTAGATCTGCTAGTTCTAAACTTGATCACATGCTGAATGTTCAAAAGTATCCTTCTGATAAATCTGGGATAGGTTATGTTGAAAGCATCTCTGTGTCTGCTCCTAATTCCATAAACTTTGTTCCTTCATCTTCTTCTGAACCTTCTGTGAGTGAGGTTATGAGTGAAACACCTGTGAGTGAGGTTGTCAAACCTATAGAAGTTTCATCCCCTAGGAAGATTATGGTTGATCTAGGAGAGACTAAACCTAAGGAATCTACCCTTTCCAAGGACAAGATGCATGGTAAACCTGCTTGGGTTTGTCATTATTGTGGAAAGTCTGGACACATTCGTCCTAACTGTTACAAGCTTCAAGCTGCTAAGAGAGCAAACAAACCAAAAGTGTCTGTGCCTCAAGCATAAGATCCTATGGCACTTATTGGTGAATTGGTAAAGGTGTTGAACCTTTATTCCAATCCTGGAGTTGGAAATCACTCGAATGTGAATAAGAACTCCAATGTTCGTGGTGCATCTAAAAGGTTTTGGATGCAAAAGACTCGACCCAATTGAGTCTTTCTGACATGGTCCTTGTGCTTCATTGCTCATTCCTTTGTGACCATTGTTCTTTGTTTTTTGATGTTTTTTTTTTTGTTTCTAGGATTTGCATTGCATAACATTCATGCATTTCATTCTAGGATTTATTTGTTTTCTCTTTTTTTTAAAAAAAAAAAGAAAAAAAAAGAAAAGAAAATTGTGTTTGGCACTATTTTTCTTGGCCTTTGAAAACAAGGTTGGTCAATTTATTTACACATAACATGTCTTATGTACCTTGTTTAGCTTTGATGAGCTTATTTATTGCACTTGACTAGTTGAAACTTTGTAGTGCATGTTGTGTGGGAAAGATGTTTATGGTATTTATCACTTTGTCTTAATCTTGATATCACATGTTATTTGACTATCGGACTTGATCCTTTTGAGAAAGGCATAAATAACTATCTCACCACTGTTCACTAGCCAATCATGAACACCTTAGTGCATATCATAAGATTTTGTGCTCGAGAAAGTGTAGCACATGCACAAAAAGAACATAAGGCGTAGCCTCTGTTAATTGCTTAATGCTTAAAATTGGTGTGTACTATTAGGTTTGATGCCAATTCACATAATTAAAATTGGTGTGTACTATTAGGCTTGATGCCAAATTTCATCTAATTATGGGGCAAAATTCAAGAAACTTACATGATTGCAAGCTTATGTTCTAGGAGATGTGAGAGTTATAGGATGTAACTCTTTAGGTGATAGTCTCTTTTGAATTCTATGTGATAGATTTTGTAGACTTTGTGATTAATTGCTATTCACATATCACCTCACATGTATCTCAAGCTTTTGCTAGTTGTACACACTACACAAGTTACTCTTTGCTAAACTTTGTACATGTTGTTGTGTGTGTTTTTGGTCTGACCAACCAAGTTTGAAAATACTTTGAGAATTATACAAAATATTTTTTTTGCTTGAGAATTTAAAGGAAGAATGGCTGAAATTTTCTTTAGAGAAACTGGGATTAAAACTTGGGTTTTTGAAAAAGCATTCCATCTCATACTCATGCATTTTGTTTCAATAAGTTTAATGCTTTGAGGAGTTATTTTTAAAATATGGTTTGTGATTTTCAAAACTGTGATTTTTCTCAAAAATTTTGTGAGCCTCTGCCTGGTTCAATTGATCCATTCTGTTTTTTCAATCGATCGAAAAAGTGCTTCAATTTATTTAAAAATCTCGGATTGATTCGATCGATCGAATGTGATTTTCGATCAATCAAAAGTCGTGAATCAGGTTTTTTAAAACACTGTTCTTGACCGATTCAAACACTTTTTCAAAAAGGTTTTTCAAACTTTTCTTTCTCTCTCCGACTCGGCAAGGCTAAAAGTCCAAATTTTTGTCGTTTTCCTCCGAAATTTTTGCAAGATTTCTCTTTCCTCAAGCCGATAAGACTGTTTTTCCCTTTCTTTTGAGTTTATTTTCATTTTTTCATGCATTTTACACTCAAATTTTCGAACCCTTCATATTTGGGATTTTTGTTGATTCACGCCCTATTTTGTGAAATTGATCAATGGGTTTTTGTTTGGACATGATATAAACTTGTTCTTGGTGGTTTAATTTGATCATTTTTGGGTTTTGTGAAAAATTGAAATTTCTAGGGCTTGTAATTGATCCGAATTGGGGATTTTTGTTCAATTGGGTTTAATTAATGAAATTGGCTTGTTGTTTTGATGAAATTGGTTATTCTAATCTGTTTTCAACCTTGTGTGATGATCAATTCATCAAATTGTTTCAAAATTATCAAGTGGTTTTTCAAAATTTTTTTAGGGTTTTTGTTAGAAACTCTATGTTCAAGCCAATTTTGTGTAATTGAACTTAATTTGAACTTTGTTTACTGCATTAGTTCATGCATCACAACATTGTTATTGTTCATGCATCATATAGATTTTTGTTCTATATTTTTTTTGTGCTAATTTGCAATCTGCCCTTGGTTTTGTTTTACTTTGTTCTTTTGGTTTTCTCTTTGTGTTTTTGTCCTTTCCTTAGCACTATGCCTAGGAAGACTAGGGCTCGTAGGACTGTTCCCTCACCTTCTCCACCCCCTCCTTCGTTTAACTGTGAGAAGTTTCCAAGTGAGAAAAATCAAGAGATTTTTGAGAAGCTAAACCTTAGGAGAAAGATTTGGGCTGAGCATTCTGTTCTACTAGATGAACTTGATCCTACCATTAGGGCAACTTTGAGCGTCGGGGCTGGTTACCTTTGGTGGATATTTCTGATCCTCCTCCACCTTCTGCCTTGATCAGAGAGTTCTTTTCGAACATCTCTATCCGCATCTATGATTCCAACACTTTGGTAAAGAGTTGGATACGAGGCGTAGAGTACTCCATTAGTCCCAAGGTAGTGGCTGATCCTCTAGGGGTACCTTTGGTCCAGAATCCTATCTATCCTTATGATGAGTCTCCCGAGTTGAGTGATGTCTTGTCTTACATCACTGGGTCATCTATCCAGTGGGGTTCTGATCCTAGGATCACCTCTGCTGAGCTTTCTGGGTTGCACTATCTCTTCTTTAGGATAGCCTGTCATTCTATCTGGCCCATATCTCATGTTCACACCATTCCTCTCGAGAGGTGTGTATTTTTGTATGCTCTTGTTACTGATGCTCCTATCAGTTTTCCTCATCTGTTTCTTCGTTCGTTGAACGAAGTTTATAGGAGTTCATCTTCTTCTCATGCCCTTGTTCATCCTATTTTCATTCATAGGATTTTGCTTTATCTTGATCTTAGTGGTTTTCCTTCCTCTGAGCCTGTTCATGTGATTGCTCCTATAGGTGCGTCTTTTCTTAGACAAAGGGCTGCTCATCTTAAAGCTAGCTCTAAACACCCTTGGTCTGAGTCTTCTTGTCGCGCACCTCCTCCTTCTTCTTCTACAGGTCCTGCTGGTGAGGATGTTTCTGATCTGTTAGTGATGCTGTTGCTGCTGCTGCTGTTCCTCCACCTCCTTCGAACGACTTTGATGTACGTCGTATCTTGGAGACTGTCATGACCGTTCAGGCAGCTCATGGTCAGATTTTGGTAGACTTGCTTGATGAGATTCGTGCTCTGCGAGCCAACTTCGCGCATCTTCATTCACCCTCACCACCTCCTTTTGATGATGACTTGTGATTGCCCTTTGGCATTCCGTCACAAAAATGGGGAGTAGAGTTTTGACTTGTAGAGGAGTTTTTGTAGTTAGGGGGAGTTTTTTTTTTTTTTTTTTTTTTTTTTTTTTTTTTTTTTTTTTTTGAGGAGCTTGTGGAGTTTTTAGATTGTATCTAGGTGCTTCACTTTGTATATCATTTTTGGGATATTCATGTTAGGGAGAGTAACATTGTTTTGATATACATGATATATACTTGATTCTTGTTGCTTTGTGATTCACTTCTTATTGATCTATATTTATGAGTTGTTCATTGATATATGTCTTTATTATGTGTTGTGTGAATCTTACAAGAATGTTATACCTGTTGTTTTACTCTTTTCTGTCACACATGTGTTTATGCGTTTGTTGAGTATTTCAGGAATATACATATTAATTCAATTGAGCTGCTGTCTACACTTGCAACTAATGGATAGTAGTTAGTATTGGATTTGAGTTTATGAGCATTACTTTTGTAAAGGGCTTTTTACTTGTAAACTTTGAGCTTTTAATTTGTGTTTTGTCACGGATTGCCAAAGGGGGAGTTTGTTAGGTTCTAAAAATTTAGGAATTTATGTATTTAGAACTCTAATGTGTAATATTGGCAAACCATGATCAAAACAATATGTTTAGTCTTGTTTAGACTTGCTCAAAGTTGTTTAATTATTATAAAGTTGGAATCGAGAGGCTGCAGATGCATTGGGGCATTTTGGCTTGGCTCGATCGATCGAAGGATAGACTCGATCGATCGAATCTCGGGTCATATGCGTTTTTTGCAGATTTTCCAACTCAGCCCTAACTTATTAAACGTTTAGGGTTTTATGTTTTTGCCCTAGGTATATAAGGCAAAACCCTAGCCACGTTTTTAGAGTTGCTCATGTTGTATTGTTACTCATACTTTTCTGTTTTGTGTAAATCTCTTGTGAGATCTAGAGGAGCTTTCCTTTACACAAAGCTTAGGGTTTTCAAGGTAGAGATTACTTCAACATCTTGATGATCAACTCGGTTGCTGCCATTGGAGTTTAAAGAATAACAAGCGTGGGTGCTTGTAGCTGATTGGAGAATCCAAGAAAGAAGGAGTCCGTGGATTCGAAGCTTGCATGTGGTCGTGTCAGTAAGTTCTACTAGTGGGTAGCATTAGGAAGTCAAGCGGGGAGGTTGTAAGTCCTTTTGTATGAATTTCGATTCTTTTATAGTGGATTCAGGTTTGCCTTGAGGATAGGTAGGTCAAATCCTCCCCAGGTTTTAATCGTGTCGTTTCCTAGGTGATCATATCACTGTGTTATTTATTATTCTGCTGCTTTATATTTCTGATATGATTGTTTGATTGTTTTAACCTAGAATTGCGTAATTTGACTAAGTAACAACTTGGCTAATTAACTAGGTTAATCAATCTGTTTGTTTTAAGGGGTCTAAAACCGTTCAGGGATACATGAACAGCAATAGACCCTCCAAGCTTAATCTACCCAAGTACCTAAGCCCTCCAAGCTTCTTACTCCAACGAGGTTGGGCCAAACCTTTTTCTTCTCTAGCTTACCGGATTCCACTATAGCCCATAGCATCAACCAATAACCATTGGTCCCTTCCAAACTGCTTCCCTAAGCACCGAAAGACCTTCTCACAGACGTGGATATGGTGAGAAAAGGATTTGGTTAAGAACCTCTCAAGGATGTATCAATGGAGAGGAAGAGAATAGAGGAATTTGAAGAGTCTCTAAGTGAAGATTGGGGATGAGTCAGTCTTGTTTTTCTCTAGGGTTTCTCTCTCAAAATTCTCTCTAGAAGCTCTCTACATTTCATGGGTTTAAGGGGTATTTATACTTGGGTGAGAAAGGAATGCGAAGAGCCAGTTTTTCCCAAACAGGGCTGGTTGGCGGCTTGGCGTCGTTACTTGACTAAGTCGCGAGTTCAAGCCACGAGATAATAGAACGGCCAGGCTGGACTTTTTATCCTGTAGTGTACCAGCTGGCGTGACTATTCATCTTCTCGCACGCTTCACTTGTGTACTGTGTTAAGTTCTAAAGATTTAGGAATTTATGTATTTAGAACTCGAATGTGCAATATTGGCAAACTATGATCAAAACAATATGGTTAGTCTTGTTTAGGCTTGTTCAAAGTTGATTAATTATTGTAAAGTTGGAATTGAGAGGCTGCAGAAGTATTAGTGCATTTCGGCCTTGCTCGATCGATCGAAGCTTAGGCTCGATCCATCGAATCTCGGGTCAGATGCGTTTTCTGCAGAATTCCAACTCAGCCCAAACTCTATTTAAACGTCTTAGGGTTCAAGTAAAACACTCCTATATATAAGGAAAACTCTAGAACGTTTTTGAGACTTTTGAAGAGAGAGATTAAAGTGCCTCTTATGCTTCCTTTTAATTTTAGGGTTTTGTACCCAAACCTCTCTAAGTCTTTGTTGCTCATATTTGCTGTTTGTGTGAATCTCTTGTGAGATCCTTGAGGAGCTTTCCTTCACATAAACTTAGGGTTTTCAAGGTAGAGATATTATCTACATCTTGATGATCAACAAGGTTGCTGCCATTGAAGCTTAAAGAATAATAAGCGTGGGTGCTTGTAGCTCATTGAAGAATTCAAGAAAGAAGGAGTCCGTGGATTCGGAGCTTGCACGTGGTCGTGTCAGTAAGTTCTACTGGTAGGTAGCATTAGGAAGTCGAGCGGGAAGCTTGTAAGTCCTTTTGTATGAACTTTGATTCTTTCATAGTGGATTTAGTTTTGCCTTGAGGACCGGTGGGCCAAATCCTCCCCAAGTTTTTACCGTGTGGTTTCTTGGGTGATCATATCACTGTGTTGTTTATTATTCCATTGCTTTATATTTCTGATGTGATTGTTTGATTGTTTCAACCTAGAATTGCATAATTTGACTAAGTAACAACTTGGCTAATTAATTAGGCTAATCAATCTGGTTGGTTTAAGGGGTCTAAATTTCCAACATACTGCAGTTGGCAGCTTGCCGGTCGCGAGTCCCAGCCACGAATCCCTACATCTTTGCACAATATTGAGCATTTCTTCACACTCTCTCACTCACTACCTTTACATGAATCCCACCTAAATACAGAGTTACTAAGTGCTGAAATACAAGCAAATTGGCACGGAATAAAGCCAACAAGATGGTTGATTAAATTCAACCTTACAAAGTCCATTGAAAGAAACTAGCCGCATGATTTATGAAATAACTAATAACGTGTCCTTGTAAACCATCACCAATCATGTGTTCCTATTCCAAGGTTCTTGTGCAATTTTTACTATGCAATACTGGTTTCATTTGACTTATTTGAATATATAGATCTAGGTTCAAATTACATTTGATGTAACTTTAAGAAATGTTACACCATTTAATATTTTTTAATTGGATGTGAGTCTTTACAATTCTACTGTTGGATTATATTACCTTCATATATTCTTTATGCTTGCAAAATTTCAAGTTGATCAAAAGATCAATAGTCATGTCGTCAATCAATTTTGTGTTTTAAAATAATGCTTAAATAATGATTTTATGGATTAAATAGTAAATAATATTTGATTAACATGAAAATTGGCATGCATGTTTAGAATATAATCCAACGGTGGGATTTTCAAAATATGATTTTTTTTAAAATAATTTTTTTGCTGAATTTGAAAATATGAATTAAAAAATAAGTTATTGAATGATGTAATATTACTTAAATTTTTACTAAATAAAAATATTTTATCTTACTTTGAGTGTTCTATTTTATACTTTACTAATCTTAATTTGCCCCACACATCCTATTACTATTAAATTTTCCTTAAAGTGTGTTTGAGACATTAATCTAGAAAATAGTTAATGGAAAGAATATTTTAAAAAAAAATTCAGATAAGAAGAAAAGCTAATCTTTATTCTAAACACAATAATACTAGGACCACAACTTTGCCACAATTTGCCCCCGTTGGGAGATATGGCAAAAATTATGGTCGTAGATAGTGTTTTTGTTCTAAAAGTGTCTCTACTCTCTAGTGTATCTCTTGTCAGTTGTTCGATGGATTTTCTAGCACAAAATCTCATTTGAATTGAAGAACAGATTAAAGGCTGCAAGCCACAAGCAATAGTAATCGTACAAGTGATAAACAATGGGTGAGAATCAAGGAGCTCAAGTAATTTCCTAACAAACTAATTATTTGCAAATAGGGTGCTTGCACGCGTCTGTATTTCCTTTCATCCTTATATCTAGAAAAGGGGGACGGGTGCATTGCATCAATTCATTCATTTTCTTTCCTAAAAGAGTTAAAAAGCAATAACAATTGTAGCAAGAGGCCAAAAAAGAATTGGGCCTCTTTATTGTCTTCGAACTCCAATCTCTTCTTCCTGTCCTATTACTCAAAATAACGAATTGTTAGCATCCTGTTATATTGGATATTCACATTTTATTCATTAAAAAAAAAATGTGGATATGATGCGAAAGAATTGTGAATACAAGAGTAGATGACATTAGATGGTCACAATATTATAATTATTTTGCAGAGAAAAAGTGTAGCTGGAGAGCAATTAGCGTCCAAATGAAGGCTGGACTTCCACCGCGTGTACCTTCACCGGCTTTGCCAGGGGCTCCTCCTAAAAGGAAATTAGCCACATGATTAATTAAATAAGTATACCTTGTCCCTCTATTCCAAGGTTTCTTTGTGATAGGTCAAAAACGTATTGACCCCTTGTGATGAATTAATTAATTAATTAGTCAAGTTTATTAATTAATCAAATTAACATGCAAAGTGTGTGGTAGCACAAACAAATCATCAATTAAACTAAGTACGCATCGGAAAATAAATTGACACGGTGATTTGTTTACGAATGGGGAAAACCTACATGGCAAAAACTCCACTGGGTGATTCTAAGATCACCACTCCCGAGAATTCACTTTTATCAAAACAAACGGTTACAAGTAAAGGAATCTCAGTACCTTATATCAACCTACAATTAATCCCTTATCCCAATACCCAATTGGACTTGTTCTGTAGTGACAATCTCTCTTTTTCAATGCATGGCTCCCAGTACATGACTAACAAATTGCGCGGATCCCAGTACGCGACTTAATCACCAACTTGAGAAGGATGTTGGCTGTAAAGTTCTTTAGTTCATCTAGACGATGAAGATCATGAAGTTGCTTGTTCAAAAACCCTACGGTGTACAAACACAACAGCTTCTTCAAGAGAAAGAAGAACTAGGGCAAATTCTTTCTCCGATCACAATTTGCATGAACAAGACTTTACTTCACACTCGTGCAACTTCTGTAACCTTTGACGGCCTTTAAAATAATCCTTATATATGTTTAGGGTTGTGAGAAAAGAAAACCTAAACATACATTCACGGATTGGATGAAAAACAGTCCTGAAAAATTGAACTTCATAAACCTCGACAGATACCCTATCTATCGAGCTAGCTGTCGAGCCACGGGCTTTAGCAGCTTTTAATCCTTGATAGATGCTAGTTGTCGAACTTTAAAATCCTGCACTTCATTCATTGATTCTTGGACAGACTTGTATGACTTTAACACATGAACTTGAAACCTTGTTTCTTGAAGCATTAAACACATTCTAGATCTACCCAATTACAAGTAAAGTGTGTTTTGTCAAAGGATTAGCCAACTATATAAAATAGTAGCATATGTTCCTAACATTGATCACATATGACCTAACAATTTGTAACTTTTTTTCTTGTCCTTTTTGTGCAACACTGGTTCCATGTTTGAATAAGAGAGTTAGTCAAATAAATGAAAAAGAAGCGTGTGGAGAAAGATTTTTATTATGCAATTGTGGTTTTATAACGCATCGCATGCTAGCTCTTCAATTGAGGTATATACTGTTTATAAACTAGGAACCTGAAACCAATCGATTACCAAATATGGCCTAAAAAATAATAATAATTTCGGCCGACTTCAAATCTCTTCGACCTTCACGAGTGGGTTCTTTCACTTTTACTTGCTAAAGTTTATTGTTATTGAGTAAGAGATTTGAAGTTCGAACCTCACCAATACTAAAAACCAATTGCCGTGTTAACCTAATAGTAAGACCAATCACTTTTGCTTGCTATCGAATTTGATTTGTTTATTGAAAGAAAAATTAGTTATCCCATAGTACAATCTCTAAAGTTCAAATCAGCTTTGTTGTTAGATTCATACTAGACAAGTGAATCCAACCATTTTTTTTTCTTTTTTCGTATCTTGCTTTTTTTTAAGTTCTCATATCCAAAAGCAGCCATTAGGAATTTCCAAATTTTATACTTTTGAGTAAAATCCCACTTTAAAAATTCCTCTTTCAAACACGTCATAAGTATGGTTTTTAAAATCAAAATGGATTGACTAGTCGAATCAAATTAACTGGGAATTGGCCACTAGTCCAATTTTTAAAATCAACAAAATTGGAAAAGTGTAATTTTTTGGTTCCCTAAATGTAATTTTTTTTGTTGGGAATTGCTTAAATTGCAATCAAATTGACCATAGGTTTAGTAGTCAGATATAGTTTCCTTCCTTAAAAAATTTCACTCAAAATGTCACCTAAACAGTTGACTTAAGGTTGTGTCTAGTGGGCTAGGGACCCGACCTAACCAACCGACCTGAAGCCCAGTGGGCAGATCTAAATAGCCTAGTCGGTCGAATACGGGTCATCTTCCTTTGAAAACCGAGCTTCAGTTCAGATGGTTGGTTAAAGGATTAGGACCCACTTGAACCTGCCCAACCGAAGCATATTGAAATTAGTTTTAAATTCCCCTCCCTTTTTCTATTCTAGACGACTTTCCTGTTTCCTCTACCATTGCTCCCACTCAAACCTAACCCTAGGCTCTGATACCAATTGATGGAATATTTATGAAATTCCTAGATTCGTGAGATGCAACAATAGAGAAAAAATTATACGCCAAAGAAAAATAATCGTACACAAGACAATATTTATGTGGTTCGAAAATTGCCTATGTCCACGGAGTTGCAGGGATTTCAATATTCTCAGGGAAAAATACAGAGGGTGGCAGTACAGTTTTCTCTCTAAAAAATAACATCAAACCCTAATCTCCAAAACAACAGTTTTACATCATACGCACAGGAGTCAGCTCGGATTTGGAGCTGACCAGTACTCGACCCAATTGAGTTGGGTGATTGAGAATTGGACCTGCAAACGACCAATAATAGGTTAGACCCGGCGTTTCGGGTAGTTAGTTGGGCAAGCCGTAACCATCAATTTGGTAGGTTTGGGCTACAGATTGGCAACAAGATAAATCAAAAAATTATCAATAAAATGAATCAAACATGTAAGGTTGAATTTTATCAACCATCTTGTTGGCTTTATTCCATGCCAATTTGCTTGTAATTTAGCACTTAGTAACCCTGTATTTAGGTGGGATTCATGTAAGGATAGTGTGTGAAGAGAATGTGAAGAATTGCTCAACAATGTGCAAAGAAGCAGGGACTCGTGGCTAGGACTCACGGCTGACTCGCGACTTGCAAGCCGCCAACTGCTGCACACGTGAGAAGCATGCGGGGAGGTGAAGGGTCACGCCAGCTATCGTACTACAGGACAAAAGTCCCAGGCTGACCAGGCCGTTAGCTCGCGAGTTAGACCAGTCACGAGGTCGAACCGCCAACTCACCTTGTTTAGGAAAAACTGTCTCTTCGTATTCCAAACACACACCACTATATATAGACCCTTATACCCACAAAATGTAGAGAGCTTCCAGAGAAAATTTTGTGAGAGAAACTCTGGAGAAAAACAAGATTGCCTCATCCCCAATCTTCACTAGGAGACTCTTCAAATTTTTCTACTCTCTTCCTCTCCATTGATACATCCTTGAGAGGTTATTGACCAAATCCTTTTCTCACCATATCCACGTCTGTGAGAAGGTCTTTTGGTGTTAAGGGAAGCAGTTTGGAAGGGACCAATGGTTATTAGTTAATGTTATAGTTTATAGCGGAATCTGGTAAGCTAGAAAAGAAAAAGGTTCGGCGCAACCTCGTTGGAGCAGGAAGCTTGGAGGGCTTAGGTACCTGGGTAGATTAGGCTTGGAGAGTCTATTGCTATTCATGTATCCCAACTACATTTTCTAGTGGATTACTGACTGCTTAGAGGGTGGCGGAGAGGTTTTACGCCAAGGGCTTCGGTTTCCTCTTTGATAACATATCACGTGTTGTCCTTGTGTTTGCATCTCTCTTCCTTTATCTTTGCCTTTTATTTCTGCTGTGATGTGATTATAATTCGCTTAGATTGTTTATCAATTCTGTGTTTGGCTTATGTTCATGTTCCGCACATTAATTGTTTGATTATAAGCTTGAATTGATAATTTGTACTTTGGGGTCTAAATGTTCAAGGGTGTTTTACACACATATTGAACATTCAAAACAAATGGTCAATAAAATACAAATCAAATAAACAAAATAAAAATGTTTTAGGGTTTCAATTTTTTAAGTTTGGGTTTCAAAATTTTCAATTAATGTTTTGATTTTGATAAGTGATAACTCAAATCTATTACCAAATAAATCAAATCAATAATTATAAATCTTTGAGTTTTAAGTGATTTGAATAAATGATAAACTATTATCTCAAAATAGAGAAAAAGAGAGATGAGAAAGTAAGAAAATATACTGAGACTCAACTCATTTTGATCGCGATGGAAAGAAAGTGAGGTAGTGACATGGTGATGATAGAGGAATGTGGAGACTAGAGAGAGCTTGAAAAGTGAAAAGTGATAATGAGAGAGAGAGAGAGAGTGTGTGTGTGATCCGGATTTTTTATTTTGAGTTTGAGCAGTTGCTTTTGATTTTGCATGTAAGTCTCATACTCTCAATAAGAGTGTAAGGCAACTGTTTACAACTGCCTAGATACTAATGAGAGATGAAAAAAGAAATTGAAGATAGGTGGTAGATTTTCTACCAAAGAGAGAAAGACATGGGGGAAAAAATATTAGACCTTATTACTTTGCCTAAAAATGATGAGGGCTAAGAAAATATAAATTTGAAGATAAGGTGAATATTTTCTACCTATGAGAGGAAGACACGTGGGGGGGGGGGAGA
>NW_027070002.1:0-2211 GCF_002906115.3 Quercus suber
CATATATTTCTTCACAACAAACATACAGAATTGAATCGCCTTATTGGGTGCAAACTTGCTACGGCCAAAATGGAGCATGTTATTTCCATGGACTTCGATTCGAGGAAGGGTATCGGAAGAGAAGCTGGTGAAACAAGCAGCGGCGCCACTGAGGAGGTCCAAACACAGGACATTGCAATCGAAACTACCCAGCTGGAAGAAAGGTTCAAAAGAGTGATGGAGGCTAGAGAAAAATTAGAAAATGCGGTCACTCAATCCCGAACACCAAAGATACAAAAGGTTACATTCTTGCTGCGAGATCACAAGGATAACATGAAGTTCTTTGAGCCTCGAATGGTATCACTCGGCCCTATCCATCATGGTAAGGAAAACTACCAGCTAGCAGAGAAGCACAAGCTTGTATTGACATATGAGTTCATTAAAGATAGTGGCAAAACTATACAAGAAGTATACAAGAAGGTTGAGGAGAATATCAAGGAATTGAGGGAATGCTTTGAGGAAGAGGTGACCGAGAAATATGATGATGAGGCACTCGCTTGGCTGTTGTTCGTGGATGGCTGTGCAATACTACAGTACATGTACATACAGTGTGCTAATCCTTCCAAGTTCAAAGAGTTGAGGATAAAACATGACAGAGTAGCCTTTGTACAACAGGATTTGTTTTTGCTGGAGAATCAGCTTCCCTATATTCTCCTTGAATGGTTGATGAGCTTGAGTGAGATGAAAAAGAAGTTGGAGGATTCGATTAATAAATTCATTGATGGGTTCCTTAGGGTACCAAAAGATCAGCATTCAAATTGCTGCCTAAATTGGTTATCAAAGCAACTCTGGCAGAGTGTATTCAAGCAGCAACAAGAAGACAGCCGTCGCTCACTGGAGTCACAAGATCAAACAATATCAGTGGATATTATGGAGCCCAAGCCCAAGCCCAAGCCCATCCATCTTCTCGACAAACTCAGGACAAGTCTCTTGGCTAAGCATGGTGGACAAGGGGCTAATACAAACGACCCAACGAGTCCAAACGACGATTGGCAATCCTATCGCAATGTTCAGGAGCTTCAAGCAGCAGGTATCTATTTGAAACTCAGTGAAAGTCATAGCTTGAGTCTGAGTGACATATATTTTAGTACATTATTCCCTTGTTTCGGATTTCTTTGGCTTCCTCCAATTAAAGTAGATGACTCAACCGGGCCCAAGTTTTTCAATTTGATAGCCTACGAGATGTGCCCGGATTTCGACAATGATTATGGGGTCACCTCTTACATATCCTTCCTCGATTCACTCATTGATGAAGCCAACGACGTTAAGGAGCTAAGGAAAGCAGGGGTACTCCAAAACTTTCTTGGCAGCGACCAAGAAGTGGCTCAACTCTTCAACGAGATAGGCACCGACTTGGTGCCCAACACCAAAATATATTTGGAGGTCAGATCCAGTATACAGGAGTACTACAAGAACAAGTTCTTGACCTGGACATCTCAAGTCATTCACGACCATTTCAGTAGCCCCTGGACGATCATAGCTTTCATTGCCGCATTTTTTGCACTTATTCTCAGTACTTTACAAACTTGGTACACGGTCCCCTGGCTTAATGAACTGGTATAAAAAGGGTAGTATTTGTTATACACTCTGTTACACACAAATATATACGAACAAGTGAAAAAGCAACTGAACTATGACTTAATTTTAGAATTTCAGTTACTTTTTTCGTGTGTTTGTAAACTTGCGTATAACAGTATATGTGCAATAAATTTTATCCATAAAAAATAAATAAATAAATAAGTGAAATTCTATTTAGCCTATTCAGTTTGCTGTTTCCAAATAAAAGTACCTTACGGCTCTGCACCCTTCATGAACGTAGCCGCAAAGGACCATCTCATTCTGTTCGTATACTTTCATTTTGTCATTTGTATGGAAGTACAAATTAAATAAGTTGGGTGAATGTACCCAATCACTATGAAAATGTTAAAGTTAATATTTTACAGCTGCCTGATTTTTATTTTCGCGTGAGGAGTGTTTGAGAGAAACTGTAATGAAAATTAATAAATATTTTGTCCACAAGAAGTTTATTTTATGATTTAGTTTTGCAATTAAATAAAATCACAATAATCACACACTTCCCTCAGCGTGCAACATATTATATTGCAAATGTTTGAATTTTCATTTTTAGTTTCAGGAAGTTTATAATCCATAGGTCGACAAGCTTAGATTTTG
>NW_027070002.1:11693-30625 GCF_002906115.3 Quercus suber
TTTTTTTTTTTTTTTTTTTTTTTTTTTTTGAAACTAACGTTTTGGCCTTTTAATATTCCTTTCCTCAAAAATATAAATACTTTTTCTTTCTTTTTTTTGAATAACCGGTGAGAACTATTTCTTTCTTTACTTTTCTTTTTCTTTCTTAATTCTTCTTTATATTTGTCTTCTCTCTTCCTCTCTCTATAACTGCACAAAATTGAAACAATTTCTCCGTCTTCCTCATTTGAGTCTGACACAGTATGATACAACCCTATAATAACAAGTGCACAAATTTGCACAACCCTTCCTTCTTCTTTATCTCTCGCCTTTCTATGAATCTAACAACAATAAAGAAGCGGGCTTAATCTAAACTGGGGTTGTTGCCATCGCCGCCGTCGAAGGCCAAAGTGGCCTCCACGATCGCTTCCTAGCCCGTCCATTAGTCCAACCAAGCCGACTGAGCCGTCCTTCAGAAAACCCGATCGCTGCTTTGTGGTGTGCTTCTTTTCCTCTTTCTCTTTCCTCTTAATTGATTTTTTGTTTTTTGCAGAGTTTCCAAGTCTTCTTCTTCCTTTGTTGTCAAAGTTATGGCAAAGAAGAATCATTAAAATTCTTGTATTGAATTTTTTTATGCAATTTTTGTTGGATTTTTATTTTCCTGGGGTTTTTTAATTTGGTTTTGATTTTGGGTTGTTTTGGTTTGATGTATGGTGTTTTTTGTTGTATTTATCTTATATTGGTTTTCCCTTTCTATTATTTATTATATGGGCATTGTAAACGTAAGTTAGTTTTGTACATTAAGAAACAGTAAACAAGTTCAATGGGTAATATAATCTTTCAGTCTTTAATATGCTAGACTGCGGAATGTTATGTTGGGGCTGCTGCTATTTTTCATTTTGTGGCGATTTTATTTTTGTTTTGAAGGTTTGGGTTGGTTAGTATGGTTGTTCAAGATTGCTGAACATGTGTATAACTGTTATTTGTCGGATTTTTCGTCTTTTAATTAAAGTTGCCTGGTTGGCTGGTTTCTCAAAAAAAAAAAATAAATAAATAAAATAAAGATTGCTGAACATGTGTGTCTCATTTTAATTTTTTTTTTTAATACCATACCAGGAAAAAAACCAACGGTCTGTTTAAACCAGTAAAATTTAAGACTACTACACCATATTTTTAGTGGGGTGATTGATTGTATTAAGGTTTGTTTATTACTCTATTTGATAAACCAAATTTCTTTCGATAGTTGGAGTTAAATTCAGTTTCAATTGTTAATTTGTAATATACACATCTATATCACTGTTTGATGTTGTTTTCATCATTTAATGGATTGTCTACAATGTGTTTTATTATAGTTGTCGATAATACTCACATTGCTCTATTTCAAAAGAAAATCTATTGAAGCAACCAAGATTTAGACCATTGGACTCTACAGGTCTTGAAGGATGGGCTTTCAAGTTAGTTGAAGGTGAAGGTGATTCTCCATATTTTTTTGTTCTGTTTCACTCCATTTTTTCCTCCCCATTGTTCAGTTTATTTTCTGAAAAAATAGTATAGAAGCAATGTGTGTTATTTGTTGATATATAATTTCAAATCTTAATCCCTTAAATCTGAGTCAATTCTTCCCATTTGTTTTTCTTCTGTTCCAATTCTTCACATGATAAAGTTGGGGCAGCCAAACATTTGTAGAGAAAAATCTTGGTAGATTCTAAGTTTCTTTTGGAGAATTCGATGTTAGAGTTATATGAATACCATGCGAGCGACACGATATCTTTGAAGAAGGAAAAAAAAAACCGACTCTTTTCTGGCTCTATTTCTTTTGCTCCCATTCACTTTGAAATTTCTGATTCCGCCAAACATGTCGAGCATTCTACCTCCAAGGTCGCCCCAACTACCTCTCCAACCGTTGTCCTCTCATTATTCTTGACTCATTATATATGATAATTTTAGTATTTTCTGATATGAATTCTGTTTTACAGGTTTTCTGTCAAATACATGTTACAAGTACACTTTGTCACAAAGCTATTCAATTACTTGATTATTATTAGGTTTAATTGTAAAGAAATTAAAATTGGGTTTTTTTGGATTTTAGGGAGGCATTACTCATCAAGATTCTGCAGGCCATAAGGGTACAATTGGACCCTGTGATGTGCAGGTAAAGACATATTTTGAGTATGTTGGAAAAATTTGTTGTGTTTTAAGGTCTTTTATGAGAAACTCAGATGGATTTTTTTTTTTATGGGTTTTGTTTGATTCTTTTTTTGGTTTGATCTGTATTGAGTTTCCCCTTTTTACAGTCTAATTAAATATTTGGATTTGTTTTGGTTTCACTATTAATTAAATATTTGGATTTGTTTTAGTTTCACTATTAATGTTCTGGTATATCACATAAAGTTTAATTTTGTTGTTTTTTCTTTGTTTTGACATGTGTTAATTGATATAGAGAAAAAGAAGAAGAAAAAAAGAAGAGATTGTTGGCCAATAAATGATGAAGAGCAGGGCAAAGGGAAGATAGTATAAATTGGATCATTGCAAAGCCAGTACTTACTCTAATTGGTAATTCGGTGCCTTCTTTGTTTACTGCATAATTTATATTTTTTTTAGAATTTGTTATTCTTATTCCATTGATATTGTGAGCTATAGATGGTTCTCTTAAAAAAAAAACCACTATAAGCATGAGAATTACAAATTTCATATTGATTTATGCATTAGTTAGAGATAACAAGTGCTCAGGTATAATATGTCCATCATTTGTGAACAAATCCTTGGAAGTTAAGAGTTTAGTACCACCAACATCTACATTCTTTAAATGCTTTAGATATTTAAGCATGCACAAGTTAAAGACAAATTAGCTATGTAGTAGGGGAATTGTACATATTATTAATTACTCTAAAAGTCACTTTTTACCCAGAACAACAAAGCTTTGAGTTGAATAGCTGACTGAATTCAAATACAATAATCATGAGTAAGCTATTATGTCCTTCACAAATCTGTTAAGAAAATTATTGGACTAGCCTTGGCCCTAATGTAACACAAAATGATACAGTAAATGCTGTTAAACCAGCCAATTATAACCAAATGAAACAGGTAACATCATAGCATTATGTCTTTTAAGTTGAAATTATTTTGTATTTTGAAGTTGCTTCTATGTTAAACTACTTCCAAAATGTCCCGATTCTCTATATTTATGCATTTAGACTGTATGCTGGAAGAATTGTGGTTGGATCTGTATCTAATTAAGATAAATTGGTTCTTTTCTTTTGTCTTTTCTTTGAATTTCTGTGATTTTTTTTTCTTTCATCTTCCCCTTTTAAAATGAGCAACTGAAGTTATTACCTTTTTTATTTCAAAATGGTAGCAACAATCACCTTCAACTTGCTTCATTTATAGTTAGGACATTTTGGGCCTACAAATGAATATGAGTTGGATGCCTCCTCTGCTTGATCACTTTAGAAGTGTAAGATGTTTAATTGTCTCTATCCAACTTCACTGCTGACTCTTTTGTTTTTTGTTTTTGCTTTTTATTTTTATAGTAGTTATCTTCAAATTTGACACTTGGTATCTTTTCTTTTCATTCATGATTCCTTAATGTGATATCTTATAATTAGAACTGTTTTTGGCTTTAACACAGGAGAAAGTTTTAAGAATCAAATAACAGAAAAATTGCCAAATCATTTTTCTCAAACTTTGTATATTATGTTTAAAATACTTCAATTTCATATTAAACTGAGAAGATTTTTTAATGTTCTTGCTGCCTATGTCTTAGTTTATGTATTATGTCTTTATATTAACTAAATGATATGCATTTCTATTTGTCTCTATTTAACCATTAGTTTGATAGGCTTTTTTAACCATTACATTGTTTTTTTTAAAAAGTCGTTATCTCTAACATGCAATTTCTTGGGGTTTGTAACATCCTTTGAAAGTCTCTCTGTCTAGAACAACATTGAACTCATTTGACTAAGGCAAATAAAATTCGAGCTGACAAAGGATTTTTCTTTTCATGTTCCCCTCATTAGACGCATCTATGAGGCCTATTTTTACATAAATGTGAAACATATATAACATATATAATTAGTAGTACATTTAGCATTTTCTTTATTTTCGTACGCTTTTGTGCTTTGATTGGAAAGTTGTGCTAATGAAGTTCCTTATCAGTTTTTATTGTATTTGGTCTATGTTTGTTTTTTAATATATTTTGCTAATAAAGTTTTAATTTTTTTTTCACATCGTTTGTAGTCATATTTGATTTTCTTAAGTTGTGAAAAGTGTTTGAATTAAAAGTTTCTAGCATGTATTGGATAGAATTCATGATAAATGTAATGTTTAATGAAAGTCACTTAGAGGTTCTTGCATTGATGTTCAATAGTATCAAAACATATTGGATCATCATCCCTACACCATCCATTTTTCTTGCTTTTCAATTCATTATGATTATTATTATTATTATTTGTGTGTTGAAATAAATGGTATCTTTCATAATTGCTTTATCTCCCAAGTATAAACAGTTCATGGATTTATGTAAAGTATTCTTCCCATTGTTTCAGACGGGTGGTAAAGGGAGGGAAGTGCATGCTAATTGCAAGCCTCCATAAACAGGAGAAAATATATATTGATTCCTTTTATTTCCTTCTAAATGAATGATTTTTAGGTATGAATTCTCTTATTTTTCAGATAATATTTTCAAGTGGAGATTAGGAGTTGTACACTGGAGATTTGTTTTGCCTGTGTATAAAGACCTTGGGAATTCGAAATATTCCTGTGAAAGCTATTTTGGTAGTTGTTGTATCTTTATTTATTTATTTATGCTTGAATAGTAGTTTTTAAAGTTTGCGAGAGAGGAAGTGTTTAGAACTTATTTGTATGAATTTAGTTATAAAATTATCTCTAAAAATAGTTAAGGCCCCGTTTGGTTTAGACCTGACTCAATTCTCAGTTCTCAATTTTCAATTCTCATATCTTAAACCCAAAACTCATAACTCAATTCTCAAACTCAGTTTCACTCAAAAATTGCAAAACATATGTTTAGGTTGAGTTCTCAGTTACATATCTCTACCACTTTTCCCTAAACTCGTGGACTCCACCACTGACACTACACAGAACAGTCATATGGGTACCCGCGTGTAACATTTTCTCTCTTCATTTTACTGCTCTTCCTCCCATCACAAAACCCAACAACTAATTTCACGCCTCTGTACGCCAAAAAACCCATTTCACATAACCTAGCAAGAGACTGGTTCCCTCCCACTTTCGGCACCGTTTCTCCTTGATTTTTTTCTCTACTCATAGCACATATTTTCCCTCTACCCTATTCCAAATTTCAATTTTTTTTTTCTCTTACCCACAGATCGAAAACCACATATACAATGGCAAACTTAGAACCCACCACTGTCAACACCACCAATGGCCACACAAACCCACCTCGATCACAAGCCAAGCTTCAAATCACAACTACAAACACAGAAAACCCAAACACACCAACACAAAATCTTCAGATCGGTGATCCAAAATTGCCAGATCCAAAATTGCCAAATCCAAACTCAGAAATCCTTGGATCGAAGACCAAAATCAAGAAAATGAGAAGTGGGTTTCTATTTCTGGGTATACATTTATGCGTGGATGAACATGGTGAATGGGTCTAAAGAAGAAAAGAAAGAAAGACAAAACCAGGAAGAAGAAGAGGAAAAAAAAAAAAAAACCCCGTTGGTGGTGGAGTGGGTCTGATGAAGAAGAAGAAGAAAAAAATGTTGGTGGTGGTGGAGTGGGTATGAAGAAGAAAGATAGAAGTAGAGAAAAAGCAAAAAAAAAAAAAAAAAGAAAGAAGGAAGCCGGTGGAACTTAGTAGAAGAAGAAAGAAAGAATGAAGAAGAAGAAGATGAAAAAGTGGTTGGTGCTGGAGTGGGTATGAAGAAGAAAGAAAGAAATAGAGAAAAGAAAAAAAAAAGAATAAGAAAAGAGGAAGCCGGTGGAGTTGACAGCACAAAGCTGTGGGCTCCACAGAGTCTGAAATTTTACAATCTTGCCACTGAGTTATGTAACTCAGAAACTAAAAACACCAATTTGGTGTTTTCAGTTTTCTGCACTGTAGCTCAACTCAAACTGAGTTTGAGTGATGAAAACAAAGAGAGAAAATCAAGTCAAACACAAAGTTTTCAGTGGGTCCCATGCAATTCTCAGTTTGAGTGATGAGAACTGAGTCATATGACTCAAAAGAAGGCTAATCCAAACAAGGCCAAATCATTAAATTATTATCCCTAAAGTTTGTTATGAGTTTCTTCCCTATATTGTGCTCATGTAGAATATGAATAACATCTACTATTCTAGATTACAAAGTATATGGAATATATTTTATAAATAAGCCAAAAGATGAATAAACAAAAATATCAAATGGAATATTTGCCTAAGTATTCATTTATTATATATTTTTTATTCATCTAGATATTTTGCAATAATTGATATACAATTGTTTAGTTTCCTTTAATGTTTGATTACACTTCAAATAAAATTATACTTACATATTATGTTTTGAGCCATAGTAAGTAGAGGTGAAGTCTTATTCGTTTCAAGTGATTATTTCTCTAAGCAAAGTAAATATATATGTTTTTTAAAAACTATCTTGTGCATCGCACGGGTTAACGACTAGTATATATAATAGACAAAGCTGAGAGAAAGTGAAGGCCTACAATTCAGGACGTGTTGACAAATCAGAAAAGTGACGTCACTTTAAAAAGCGACACATTGTATCGTTTAGCAACGCTATAGTACCGTTTAAAAGCCTCTGGTTATAAAAGGAAAATTAACCGGTTACAATACTCCCAAAAAAACACTTGCGATACTGAGAACGGAGGAGGAGAGAGAGATCGAGAGATTAAAAACTGAAACCCAAAACATGAGACATAGATCAAGATGAAGAAGAGTCGTACAGTCTCTTTCAATATCCCTAAACTCTCTCTCTTCTCCGAACCCAAATCTTTTTCTTCAAGAATATTCAATCCCTTCAATCTAGGCTCCAGGTTTGTTCTTTAATTCAATCTTTTTCCATTTCAAGATTCACGTATTTGTTTCTTGCTCTCTATATTATTGAATTCCTCAAATTTTTAAATTTTTTGAAAAATCAGATTTGAATCGATCTTTGTGTGTGTATAGCACGGAAAGGAGAGAGAGATCGTGAAAAAAGAGAGACAGAGAAGAGAGACAGAGATAGAGAGAAGGTGCCACCATATCTTCTGCCATCACCATAAGGGCGCCAACCAGATCTTTTGCCACCGCTGTAAGCCTCCACGGTAAAGTTCTGTTTTAAATTTAAAAAATTAGGGTTTTGGTTTTTATTTGGAGAATCAATTGGGTGTTAATTATGATTTAGATTGGTCATTTTGGGTCAGAGTTGGTTTTGATTAATAGATTGGTATTTGGGTCAGAAATAGAGAGAGGGCGATGAAACAGAGAAAGGCGATGAGTACACGAAGAAAGAAGCAGAGAAAGAGAGAGGCGACTGAAATCAAAAAGCTTCAAAAAACAATTTTGCAGCCCAAAACCTTGGCAGAACGGTAAAAGAGAAAGCACGGAGTGGGGACTGGGTAGGGAAAAATCTGCCACCATCAGAGAGAAGGCCGTGTACCCATAACTGGTAAAGTTAATGTATTTGTTTTTTTTTTTTTTCCTTTTCTTTGTTTAAATCTGGGAATTGAATATAATTTAGGTTTGAATTTCTTGGTTGGATTGGTTTAGATTTAGATTTTTTAATAATTTACTCAGGAATTTGGATGAGAATAGGTTTTGCTTTGCCTATTTGGGTTGCATTCGTTTTGGTAACTGCCTACATTATATTGTATCCCAGCATTAACACCATTTGGCAGTCTTTGTGTATATATATTAAAAAAAAATGGTTAAAGTCAAAAAAAAAAAAAAAAAAAAAAAAAAAAAAGGGAAGGAGAAACCTAGAGATGTAGAGAAAGGGAAGGAGAAAAAAAAACGCTTACGATACAGTGGAGACAGAGTTCATACCGTCAGTCATCACCATCCCTTGCCAGACTTAGACCATCAGATTGCCGAACCGACATCAACAAAGGTAAATTTTTTCCTCAATTTGTAGGTTTGGGTATAAAACATTACTTTTAATTAAGTTTTTTTGTTGGGTAGGTTTAGATTTGATTCGTTTTGTTTTGGTTTTTGGATTCTCTATCAAAATGTTTGTTTTCTCAAATTTAGATATTTGCTTTTGTTTTGTTTTTGTTAGTTTTTTTAGATTACAGAAATCACTAAAAATATTGATTTTGGTTTGGGTACTTCTGTTTCTAATCTTAAGGAAATTGTTGGGATTAAATAAGAATAGGATTGAATGTTGCATTGATATTTATTTTAGGTCTTTTTACCGTATGAAAACTTGATTCCATTATGAAATTAAAAAAAAAAAAACTAGATTCAATTTCGCCTCTATCCTCCCCTCTCCTTTTAGGCAAAATCAAAAGCAAATGGAAAGCGGGATGGTTATCTCAATCTATGCCAATCTGACTCTCCTCTTTCAGGTTCTTACATTTTCCACCGTTTCTTATATTACTAATGATTTCCACTTCTTACTTTACTCTTTCAGATTTCAGGAGGCATATACACGGGCCAATCTGTGGTAAATAAAATCTATTTTTGATTTTTCTTCAAATTTTGAGTTTAACTAAATGCTAATTGATTTTTTATTTTGGGCAGAGAGTTGTTCCTACGGATATTAACGGAAGGAAAAAAGTGTTCCCCTGGAGTACAATTGATAGTCGATGAGTGCATTCAAAAACTCAACCGCTATTGCACTGTTGATGATGTTCAACTACGGTCCAATCCTAGAAATGCAAGTTATATACATATATGTTCACTTTTATCTAATCTTGGCCTTCTTTAAGTTTTAATCTTTGAAATGAATTTTTGTTTCATATTAATAATCAAATTCTACATTGATTTGTTCATTTATGTGTTGGTATTTTTATGTTATATGCAAAGCAAAAACTGATAATTCGATGTAATTATGGACATACCAAGTGCACATAAATTGTGTGTTCTTACTAAAACAACAACATCAACCAAGCATTAATCCCAAAATTTTGGGGTTGATATGGACATGGATCACACAGTGATATGTCGATTCTTAAAAAAAAAATTAAGCAATGATACGTTGGGGATATAGGGATTAAATCAATTAATATATTTAGGTGTATTTTATTTTTATTTAAATTATAGGGATTTTGGAGTGTTCATGCTTCTGAGGCTATAGATCTTTAGAGGGTGGCCATGTATTCTTTTCTGCCATTCTAAATTGTTTTCTTAATTATTTTTTTTAACATTACTCTTATTAGAAACCAAAAAGAAAGAGAGTTGGAGCTTATTCATATGAACATTTTAATGATTTTTATATATAATGATTGATGCTTTATTTTTCCAAACAATCACAAAAGCCTGAAACCCTTACAGTTATGGCCACCAAAGGAAAGGCCAAAGGAAAGGAGAGGAAAATATTATATAATAAAAGTTAAATCTTAGAAGTTGTGGTTGCATCAAGTGATTATACTTTATTAAAAATTGTGGTAAATTAAATAATCCAGCCCCTTGTTGTAACTTGGGAGGTTTCAAATTAAACTCTAAAATTTTTAAAGTTTTAATTAAAACCTTAAATTCTGAAATCATGTGAATTCATGCCTTCAATGAGTCACTATTAACTAAAAGTGACAAAAATTCACATAAATTGTGACTAAATCTATTTGAATGCAAAAATTCATTTCATGTGAAATTATAAACCCTCTTATACTCCATTTGAAATTTTTTTTTATATAATAGTCAATCATTTAATTATTATCATCAACATATTCAAAATGAAATCAGTATTACATAAACTCATGTCCAAATCATCTATATCATATAAGTTATGTCCAAATCATCCTAAACTTTAAAAAGTTTGTTTTTTATTCCTAAACTAATGAAAAGTTCAATTTTTATTTCTAAACTATTAAATATGTTTTACTTTATGTTCTTAAATTTTATCAAAAGTTTGTTTTTATTCTTAAACTATTGAAAAAAAAAATCATTTATATTTTTGTCTCTAAACTATTGAAAAAACTCTTTATAAAATTTAAAAATGTAAAAAGAACTTTTTAAAATTTAAAAATGAAAAACCAACTTTTGGTAACGTTTAGAAACTAAAATAGTATTTTACTCAAATAAATATTACAACCAAACCCACCACAACTAAAAACAATGATCTTATGAAAATGTTGTAAAATTTTATTGTATTCATAGAATTTCTTTTATGGAGAATCCTTTACAACTAATCCTCATCTCCCCCACAACACCCCACCAAAAATAAATAAATAAATTACGAGTAGTTTAGTTTCAAATTTCTAACGATGAAGTAAGGATGTGTGCTTATAATAAATGCTTGTGTTATCTTAGAGATTTAGATTTGCAACTAAGCCTTATCCACACACATCTCTTTGATTTCTTATTTAGCATTTTTTTTTTCCCCACATAGGCAAAGGACAAAAACAAACTTGGGAATTCATTATTCCCATTCCACGCCTCCAAAAAAGTATCATAGTGTTAATATATGGTTAACTTATTAGAAAATATCAAGTGATATAAAACAACTGATCAATGCAATAGTCCTACCTCTTTGTATCATCTTCTATATAATTGTAATCTTGATCACTTCCACATTGTCGTCCTCTACCTAATCATCATCTTCATGACCATCCTCCACTTGAGTGGTCAGTCAATATTCCCAAGAGTCCATATCGATGGCTGAGTGGGTACTGCCATATTAGGCTGATTATATAGAATATCAATCAAGCTTGGAAGAGCATTGTTGGAGCTTTCAAAATCTCAATTCCCAAATCCTAGAACTTAAAAAATTTTGCTGCCTGCCACTTTCTCCTTTGCTGACATACTTAAGAAGCATTGTCATTTGGTTTTTAGTGAATAAAAAGAATACCTTTCCGGAATTTCTTACTTTTAGTTTTTGCCCATTCAGTGTGTTATTCTTACCCATGTTAGAATCTCCACCGGCCACCACCAACATTTGTGCCATCTTTTCCAAGTTGAACTAATCATATTTTCATAGTCACTTAGATAATGCCCACTTTCTAAGTTGACCGAATATCATGTAGTTGTAAAGTCACACATGAACTTTCACCCTAAAATAAAATAAAATAAATCACATATATGAACAAACTGTCACAGTAGGTTAGATCATATAAGCGTGAAAGCTTGAGATATTATGTGGTTTATTCATGTTTGTGCCTGTCAAAAAGAGGCAGAAAGTATAGGACAAATCTTTAATCAATCAATACATATTCTGGCCCCTTCTATGAGTGCTTCTGTTCTATCTCTTTCAAATATCTGGCTTGTAGCTACCTTGTTGCACCTAGAAGAGCCCACCAGAAAGCCTATAGAAAAACTTTGCACCTGACTATAACCACTAGTCACAACGTGCCATTCGAAGCAATCATACAAGGAACCCAATCTTTTTCATGGTTTATTTTACTAGTAGTTGATGATGTATAAGTTCATTCACATTATTCCATGTCATTTTTATTGTATATCATCACAGGATGCAATTAGACGTAGTGTTTAGAAGAGTGTTATTGTTGATGAGTAAAAAACTAGATAACAACACTAAAATTTAATATATATAATTTACTGTATACCAGTCTTTATGCTTGTAAGATTTCAAGATGATCAAAGATCAATAATTATGTTATCAATCAATTATTTAAATTCAAGTTTTAGTTTAAAATAATGCATAGATGATCAGTTTATGGATTTGATAACAAATAATATCTAATTGACATGCATGTTAAGAACATATAAGACATGTAATCTAACGATGAAATTTTCAAAATATGAATTCAAGAACAGGTTATTGGATGGTATAATATTGTTTAGAATATATATATATATATATATATAAGTGTGTGTGTGGTTTAACACACCTAACCCACTTAGAAATCAATTCATACTGCAGAGTAATGTGGAGTCAAGCAGGTTGGGCAGATTGTGCTAGTTGTTACGCAGCCATAGATAGAAGCATCAGCATCATAGAGGTGCAAATCAGCTAGGCCTGGGTTTGATTAGGTAACTCACACTTTCGTATAGAAATTTAAGGCAATATAGTACAGCACTATCATCTAACCTAGAGATATTTATGAATTTTGCAAGTAATTTTAAGGTGTTTCCCTGATGACACTTTTTCGATAGTTTAAGTACAGAGTACAAAACGAAGGTGGAAATAATATTAATCCAATCAGAAGATTTATCACAGATAGTAACAGTGGTTATAGGGGATAAAAGGGGTAGTGGTTAAGCTGGCTATCCAAAAGATTAAAAAAAATTATAAAAATAAACATGGCGGTTAGGATCTAATAGAGTACTAATAACTACATTCTCAACATAAGAAAACGTAAAAGGAATTTCTCACCCACTTTGATTTGACGAGTTTTCAGAATTTAAAAACATTTCAACTATCAATTTAGTAATATATACAACATGTATGTTTAGAATTTGAATTATTTTTATATTGATTATCCTAATCCTGTAATTTACTTCAACCAATCAATCATTTGATTTAGTCTTCATGTTGTGGAAATTGAAACTATATTTTTTAATAGTACCAACAAAATTATATCTTTAGTTTTGATTATTCTACCAGACTACTTAAGCGATGGTTTAAAGCCTCAAGAACAGAGTAGTCTTCCACACATCCACAAAATGTGGAAAAAAAAAAAAAAAAACTCAAAACATAATTTCCACGTAAACAAATTCAGAACCTAAAATATGAACCATTAAGAAAGATGGTGATCCTTTTTTTTTTTTATGAACTAGCTTATAGATCAATCCTGTTGATCAACATTTGAGTTTTGGAATGCTCTCATTTTAGATTCAATTTTTCAAGTTTGGCTTCCTTAAACTCCTTTTACTTTTAATAAAGTCTAAAGACACAACAATTTTTATAATCTTTTGCACAGCATTAAGGTGACATGCTATATTAGTACTAATAAAATGAGGTCAATAATTGATTTATGTAAAAGTAATACTGTTTCTGTGGGGGGAAAAAAGGCCCAATCTAACATAGTGGGCCGAGAGCCCATGTGAGGATTACTGTGCGTCCGAAGAGAAGGAGATGGTAAGGGCAAGGCTCATCTGGAAGAGGGACCCCCGAAAAGAAAAGTGATTACAATCCGAAGAGGTTATACTCCTCTAACGCGAATAGTATGGATCAATTGAACGTAAAAAAGATCAAAATGATCTTCCGAGGACTCCTCCTAATCAAGATAAGCTCTGAGTATACTTGGAGACAATAAGGATGAAGAAATATCTAAAGAGAAAGCTGCTACCACCGTACTTAATGCTCTGCAGCAACTTTTCTGGCCGCATTTATATGGAGAAGACCCCTGAACAGTATATCCTCACCTACCGCCACTCACACAGAGCTAAAGGAGATGCTTGACATGACATATACTCAAGTAGACTCACGGATGAGGTACAAGTAGACGATGGAGATGAGGAGAAGAGAAGTTATATAAAGGAAAGAAGCTCCTGAGGAAGTGGAGATAGAAAAACAAGAGAGAAGAAAAGAATAAGAGCTTTATTGTAACCCTAAGATCTATATTCACCACATAATCAATAATATAGCTCTTCAGACACTCATTCTTTACGTGTAAATTCATGTTGGTTTGTGCTTGAGGGTTGTGATTAGTTGTTGTCGATTCCATAATTAACCTAGCTCTTTCACCCATTCTCTACAAATTCATTGTTTTGGGCTTGGGCCACAAATCCTAACCCTACAATTGGCGCCGTCTGTGGGGAGAGCTTGAGTGTAAGGGGAAGCAACAGCAGTTGGTTATGGCCGAACCAGGACAACAGCTGGCAGAATCTGGGGCATCCCAGCATATAGACCATTTTCTCAATTTAGAGCGGAGACAAGATCGTGAAGGCAATGTGCATACTACACACACTGAGCGAAGTCAATCTCATGGCGGAAGTCATGTGTCTCATGCAGAGAAGAATAGCATGCAAATAGAGATTGAAAGGTTAAGAAGGGAGTTGCGCCATGCGAAAAGAAAATGTACTGCCTCGCATTCTGATGAAGACTCGGGTGACGAACAAGACATCACTTATGAACAAAGGTCTTGAACTCCAATCAGTGAATCTTTTTCATATGAAGATGAACACTCTCGCAAGAAGCAACCTCAAAGGCCATCACATGGAGGGGTGGGAAATGATGCCATGAGCAAGGCTTTGAATCAAATCTCTAGGTCGCCTTTCACGCGTAGGATTGAAGGAGCAAAGCTTCCTCGGCGCTTTAACCAGCCAACCTTCACTATTTACAACAGTAAAACGGACCCTATGGAACATGTAAGCCATTTTAACCAAAGGATGGTTGTCTACTCCAGAGATGAAACTCTGATGTGCAAGGTATTCCCTTCTAGTCTTGGACCCATGGCAATAAGGTGGTTCGACAACCTGAAAGCAGACTCCATCAATTCCTACCAAGAGCTCACTCAAGCTTTTGGTTCACGTTTCGTCACATGCTGGAGGGTGGCGAGGCCCTTGTCTTTGCTGCTATCCTTAAGCATGCATGAAGGTGAATCCCTTAAGGGGTATTCAGATAGATATTGGGAGATGTTTAATGATATGGAGGGCAACTTTGATGCAATGGCCCTAGACACATTTAAGCTGAGTCTCCCCACTGATCATGGTTTAAGGACATCCTTGTCTGGCAAACCTATCACTAACATGCGTCAACTTATGGACCGTATTGAAAAATATAAAAGGGTTGAAGAAGATTAGCAGCAAGGGAAGGGTAAGGATAAGGTTATCCCTCAGGACAGGAAGGACTTCAGGTCGGATCATTACAACAACAATAAGCTGATGAAAGATTTTGCTGGGCAGTCAGGGTCAACAAATGCTCAAGCAGTCAATACAGTGTTCAAGGAGCCAGTTCATCAAGTTCTGGAAAAGATAAAAAATGAATCATTCTTTAGGCGGCCGAGTAAAATGGTAGGGAACCCTGAGAGACGCAATCACAATCTCTATTATCAATACCACCAAGACCATGGGCATGCCACTGAAGACTGCAGAAGCTTGTGGGATCATTTGGATCAGCTGGTTCATGAAGGCAGGTTGAGGCATCTTTTGCACCACTCTAGTGGCCGAGGAGGTCAAGTGAATTTTGAGTCCGAGAAGAGAGATTCTACGAAACCTCCATTAGGTACTATTAACGTCATTTTCGCAGCGCCAGGAAGAACAGGGTCCTGGCCGTCCAAAGTTATGTCAGTGGCTCGGCTACCAGCAGGGGATATTGGTCGAGATCCGAGGAGCTCTAGATAGGCTGTCTCGCCCGTTTTAGGCTTTTTGGACGAAGATAAAGCTGGAACCATTCAACCTCATGACGATGCTTTGGTAGTCACCCTCAGAATCGGGGGATATGATGTGAAGAGGGTGATGGTGGATCAGGGTAGCGCGGTGGAGATTATGTATCCTGACCTCTACAAGGGGCTGAACCTCAAGCTTGATGACTTAACTCCAAACTGTTCTTCCTTGGTTAGCTTCGAGGGAAGGATGGTCACCCCGAAAGGACAGATACGGCTGCCCGTACAGACTGACTCAGAAGTAGTGGAGGTGGACTTCATTGTTGTAGATGTTTACTCCCCTTATACGGCAATTGTGGCCAGACCTTGGTTACACACGCTAGGGGCTATTTCCTCCACTCTGCATCAAAAATTTAAATATCCATCCGAAGGGCACATTTGTGAAATCCACGGAGATCAATCCTCGGCTAGACAATGCTTGGTGGCTGCCATACGACACGAACCTGAAACTGAATCCTCAGTCAGGGCGGAGGGAGACTTATAGCAATTAAGAGGATGATTGTCACCTGACGAAGATCTTGATGAAGGCGCTAAATGTGAGGACTTAGTGCAAGTTTTAATTGGGGGCAATCCCGAAAGATTCTTTCAAATCGGGTCTCAGATACCTCAACCAGAAAAGGAAGAGCTAATTGATTTCCTTAAAAGAAATATTGACGTATTCGCCTGGAGTACTTACGAAGCCTCAGGAGTGGATCCAGAGTTCATTTGCCATCATTTGAGGGTTAACCCACTGAGTGTACCTAAGAAGCAGCCTCCTCGGCAGCCGTCCAAAAAGCACGCGGATGCAGTCAAAGAAGAAGTGATGAAGCTCAAACAAGCTGGGGCTATTAAAGAAGTTTTTTATCCTGAATGGTTGGCAAATACTGTGGTGGTAAAGAAGAAGAGCGAAAAGTGGCGAGTGTGTGTAGACTTCACGGACTTAAATAAGGCTTGTCCTAAGGATCCTTTCCCTATGCCGAAAATCGATCAATTAGTAGATGCTACTGTCGGCCATCCTCGGATGAGTTTCTTGGATGCTTTCCAAGGCTACCATCAGATACCATTAGCCCCAGATGACCAAGAGAAAACCGCTTTTGTTACCCCCATTGGTAATTACCATTATAAAGTGATGTCATTCGGTCTGAAAAATGCAGGTTCTATTTATCAGCGGATGATGACCAAGATGTTCGAATCACAATTGGGCAAAAGCGTTGAGGTCTATATAGACGATATGGTGGTAAAAAGCAAAGTTATTTCTGAGCATGTGAAGAACCTTGATAACGTTTTTGAAACCCTGAGGAGACACAAGTTGCGCTTGAACGCCTTGAAGTGCTCATTTGGTGTGGGCTCAGGCAAATTTTTGGGTTACATGGTAACGCATAGGGGAATTGAGGTCAACCCCAATCAGATAAAGGCTATTCAAAATCTGTAGCCTCCTCGGAATTCGAAAGAGGTTCAGAAGTTAATAGGGATGGCAGCTGCTTTGAACCGATTCATCTCCAGGTCCGCGGATAGGTGTAAACCCTTCTTCTCGCTGATCAACAAGTGGAAGGGATTTGAATGGACTGAAGAATGCGCCTCAGCTTTCCAACAACTTAAAGACTACTTGGCTCGGCCACCGATTATGTCTAACCCTGAGCCAGATGAGATCTTATTTGCCTATATCACAGTGGTTCCCCATGCTATAAGTCTAGTGTTAATAAGAGTGGATCAAGGTATACAAAGGCCGGTTTATTGTGTGAGTAAGTCTCTGCATGAGACCGAGATTAGATACTTGCCACTGAAAAAAGCTATTTTGGCAGTAATACTTGGAACACGAAAATTGCCCCACTACTTCCAAGCACATATTGTCGTTGTGCTCACGCAACTCCTGCTTAAGACCGTACTTCGAAGTGTCGACTACATGGGGAGGATAGCTAAGTGGGGCACTATCTTAGGAGCTTTTGACATCAAGTATATGCCTCGCACTTCAGTCAAAGGGTAAATCCTTGCGGATTTAGTGGCCGAGTTCACGGAACCTAGCTTAGAAGAAATAACGACAGAGAGAGACATGGATAGAAAATCGGTTGGCATGATTTCTCAACAAGATCCTACCCACTAGGAAGTATATGTGGACGGTCTTGCGAACCGGAAAGGTTCTGGAGTAGGGTTAGTCTTGATATCTCCAAAGAGGATCATCATTGAAAAGTCATTAAGACTGGATTTTAGTGCAACCAATAACGAGGCAGAGTATAAAGCCCTATTGATGGAAATGTCTATGGTCTGAAGAATGGGAGGAAAGGCAGTGGAGTTGTTCTCGGATTCAAGATTAGTTGTGGGCCAAGTACAGGGGGAGTTTGAAGCGAAGGATGAAAGAATGCAAGGATACTTGAATTGAGTCAAACTTCTGCAGTTGGAATTCGAATTTTTCAGTTTGCTACATGTTCCTAGAAGCAACAACGCACATGCAGATTCTTTGGCCACACTAGCCACCTCTTCGGAGCAAAATTTACCGAGAGTTATCCTCGTCGAGGATTTCCATGAGCCCACCAGGACAGGAGGGGATGCAATTCGAGTCCACCAGATCCGAGACAGTCTCTGCTGAATGGACCCTATAATCAAATTCTTGAAAGATGACATTTTGCCGGAAGAACGGGGGGAGGCTGACAAAATTCGAAGGAAGACAACCAGATTTTCGCTGTCCAAGGACCGAAAATTATACAAATGATCCTATTCGGGACCATACCTGTTATGTATCATCCAGAGACGGCTGAGTCGCTACTAGAAGAGTTGTATGAAGGAATTTGTGGGAGTCACACGGGAGGTAGGTCTTTGGCTCACCGAGCCATTACTCAAGGGTATTGGTGGCTGAACATGCAAAAAAAAGCCCATGATTATGTAAAGAAGTGCGATCAATGTCAACAATTTGCGCCGAACATACACCAACCAGATGGAGTCCTCAACCCACTATCTAGTCCATGGCCGTTTGCACAGTGGAGTTTGGATATTGTTGGAAATTTAGACCCCTTAAACACACAGATTCCGTAGCCTAGATTAATTAGCCAAGTTGTTACTTAGTCAAATTATGCAATTCTAGGTTAAAACAATCAAATAATCATATCAAGATATAAAGCAGCGGAATAATAAATAACACAAGATATGATCACCCAGGAAACCACTCGGTAAAAACCTGGGGAGGATTTGACCCACCGATCCTCAAGGCATAACAGAATTCAATATGAAAAGAATTGAAGTTCTTACAGAAGGACTACAAGCTCCCCGCTCGACTTCCTAATGCTACCCACCAGTAAAACTTCCTGACACGACCACGCGCAGGCTCCGAATCCACGGACTACTTCTTTCTTGAATTCTTCAATCAGCTACAAGCTCCCCGCTTGCTTTTCTTTTTAAGTTCCAATGGTAGCAACCTTGTTGATCATCAAGATGTTGAAATAATCTCTACCTTAAAAACCCTAAGTTTATGTGAAGGAAAGCTCCTCAAGGATCTCACAAGAGATTCACATAAACCGCAAATATGAGCAACAAAGACTTAGAGAGGTTTGGGTACAAAACCCTAAAAATAAAAGGAGGCAC